>NW_008238319.1:2686890-2688892 GCF_000691975.1 Corvus brachyrhynchos
AGCGCTCCCGGGACGCGCAGCCCTCCGTCCCTCGCATGTTCTGGAGCGTGAGCTGCCCTGCCTGGAGGGCAGCGGGGCCTTTGGGTGAGTTTGGGATACTTCTGGGGTTTTCCGAGCCTCCTGTGACCTCCTTTCTCTTCCTCTCTCTTGTGCCGGTCTTTCTGAGAATAGTCTGCTTTCTCTTGGGGTTGGAAGTGATTTAAAGAAAGCCTAAAAAAGGCAGGGAACGCCTTTCTTTTTAACGCTGGGGAATATGTAAACAGTACCTACAGAACTGGCACCGAAGTTACGATCAAGCCTTCTGAAGGTACCTGGTGGTATTTAAATTTTCAACCCCCCGTGGCACACTACTGAAACTGAAGATATTTATGTTCCATTTATGATTTTCCCGAACTGAGATGAATGTAATTCAGTGTCAAATGCGAGAACCTGAAAGGAGTTTTACTTTCCATAAAAAAAAAAGTTGGTTCCCTGTTGGAAGTTTAACTTGTGGTGTTGTTTTTTTACTCAGTTAAATACCCTGGTCATTGGGTTGAGAACATGACCTGAGACCTGCGTTAAGTTCTTACTCTGCATGAAGTCCTAACTCTGCGTTAAATGTTCTATTTTACCGTAAAGTAGGGGGAAAGTAACTTGGTTTTCCTAAGGATAAGAAGGAGATCTATTTTATATGTAAAGCACGTGGCAGTGATGAACTAAAGCAACTCTCACCCTGTCTTTATCAGGTGAAAAACATCAAAGTGTTATTATTTATTAATCATTAACAGCAGACCTACCTGTAATATTTGTTTCAATTGTCTGAGTGCTGCTATTTTCCAGCAGTGATCCTGTCAGCAGTGCCTGGGAGCTCTCAGGTAAGTCAGTCCTTGGCACAGTTAAAAAATTGATACAAAAACAATCAGCTCCCAAGAGCAGAGGCCATGGGTAGGAGCAGGGATGTGAGATGAATCCTGAATAAGTCTTGATTGTGGATAACAAGCTCCCCCTCTTTTTATTTGTTTTCAGTTGCATGGTCCAGATTCTGCTGCTTCTGCTTTATTTCCTTTGTTTAGATCACAAAAGCATTTTTTATTTGGAATCCAAAACCCAGCCAAATTTTGAAGGGATAAAAGTACAGCACAATGATATCTGGTGCTAACAGTAATTAAATGCCCCGTGTTTAAAAAAAAAAAAAAAAAAAAACAACAAAAAACCAAGAGGTGAAAATAGGGGTATGTAAACAACAGGAGATATGCAAAGAATGGATGTAATCCTGCACTCCTTAATCATGGGAGTAATCCTTACTCAGGAAAGTAATCCTGGTGCTTTCAATAGACATCAGTGGGTGCTGGAGCACCAGGCCCAGCTTTTCCAAGGAGATAACAATGTTTTATGTGGTTTCTTTCTGCAGTGCAATTTTAGCAACCCAGCTCTTGGTGATGTATTTGAATGCATTAGTGATAATATTGAATTAGGCTTTACCTGATGTCCATTTTGCCTCTGAAAGCATGAAAGAGAATGGGATAATGTATGAGATGTGGCAGGGAGAAGGTACAAGCCCCACGTGCTTTATTGGCTCACCCTGTTCCCTGTGTTTGCAAATCACTTTTTGGTCAGTGGGATGCATAATTTCTTTTTTTTTTTTTTAGGATAGGATGCAACTTTAGCACAAAAAAAATCACCTGAGACCTGATATCCCTTAAAGTATATTTGTGTTTCCCTAGAAGTGATGTTGATAAACACTGTTCATCTGACTTAAATACAGGGGGATTGTGGTAATGTCCTGGGAATGATTTTTATTGCTGTTATGTTCTGTGATCTTGCTGGAATGATACATTTTTATCTAAATGTGGTGGTTCTGCTGCCCTTTTCACCAGCCCAGCTCAGCATTTCTGAGCTTTGCCCTCCCAGCCTGTGCGGTGTTGCCCTGTAATCCAGGATGGGGCTTGGGAGCACCTGTGTGCCCTTCCCCAGGCAGTGCATCTGCTAATGAGGAAAACTAATTACTTAAAAGCTTTCAGCA
>NW_008238319.1:2688963-2694904 GCF_000691975.1 Corvus brachyrhynchos
GGTTGTGAAGTATAAATAGTCATGAACTGCTCTTCCTGCTCTGTGTTTGTGCTGCTGCCAGCAGTGGTGGGGTGGAGGTGAGTTACCTTGTGCAGTCACTGCTCTGGTAAGATGCCTCCTCTGGGGGAAAATTCTGTTCCGTGCACCCTGAAGGGAACTAAATACAAAAAATCAGAAGAAAAAATGCACTGGGTGATGATTCCAGGTGGTCTTAAAACCTTAGTTATAAGTGAAGTTGGTATAAAGTCTCTATTGGCTTTTTGTTGTTGCATGGAGGTATCAGGAATGAGCTGATTTTCTCTTATCAGCTTTCTTACACGGCAAAGATTGGGTTGGTTTAAATTTAAAAATGAGGTTTAGTAGATTTTCAGCATTTATTTGCTACCGAAGCAGTTTAATGCTGAGGTTACATCGCTCCTGTGGCCAGCAGAGAGTTGGAAGCCCTAAAATGACCCCAGTGCCAAGGGGCTGGGGGGGTGGGCAGAGTGCCACTGCTGCCCGGGAGAGGCTGGAGTGGCCCTGGGCGTCATTTCCCTTCTCTTACTCCATGCAGAGTCCAGGAGCATTGATTCTCTCCAGGGAAGTCCCTTTCTGTCCCTGAACCCTGCCTGTGGAGTCGGTTCCTAATCCTTGCAGAACCCCACAAGCATTGCTTGCACCTTAATTTGAACTTTACAAGTTTTGAAAGTACATTCTTTACATCTGTTCTTCTTTATTGAATTATATCTATAAAACCCCAAACCACACATGCAGCTATTTTTATTTGAGGATCTCCTTCTGGAATTGGGCACACAGGTTAAGTGCCCATTTTAGTTTTTATTACCTTTTGAGAATTTTAGAGGTGGCTGTTCAAGCAAATTGGTTGAAGAGTTTTTCAAACTTGACCAAAAAATGCTCTGGAATGGTTCAGCCTGTTTGGTATCAAAAATGGTGCGTGCAGCAGTGTAGAGCAGCTGGGTTTGGGGTTTTCTGGTGCAAACTGTGTATGGAAAAGGTGTTTTCTGTGATCACTGATATGTCATTCTTATATCTCTCGTTGTTAGGGTTGGTGGTCTTTGGTTGAAGGCTAAACTTGATGAGTTTAGGTCTTTTCCAGCCTTGGTAATTCCATGATCCTGTAATTTTAAGTGGAAAAGCTGAGCTGGTGTGATTGTGCATGTTATATTTCACATATGACTCCGGACAGATAAAGCTGCAATGCATGTTTTTAAAATGAAGGTTTTCCCTTGTCCTCCATGAGCTCCTTTGCTGTAAATCCCAGCCTGGGAGCAGCCAGGCCTGGAGGAGCAGAGCTCCCAACACTCCTCGCTCTGTTGGTGACCCAGCCCAGCCCCGATATCCCCCAGGGCATTTTCAAAGGTGTTCTTCTCGCACAGCGCTGCTCTTGTTTCATCAGCCATTCCTGCATCCCTGGGGAGGGAGCTGAGCCGAGGACAGCCACGCTCCCACCTCTGCGTGCGGTCCCAGATTGCCATCAGCGGTGTGCATTAATCGCTGCATTAATTAATAACGTGATGCTGGAACACGGCAGTCACACACCTGACAACCCACTGAGAGCAGCTGGGCGATCTCCTGTGGGGAATACACCATGACTGCTGTCTGTGAAGGTGGATTCCCTTTCCTCCCCTCCCCGTGTTGTATCCCTACTTGTTGCTGGTGTGTTACCATTAATAGTTAGGATCCTGCATAGGGTTGTATCACAAACAACTAAAAATGTGGTTTCTGCCTGTATCCAAACCTTTCCTGGTGATTAAAGCCCATCAGTGCAGGATTTAGGAGGCGCAGGGGACAAAAGAGTGTGGGAATCACACAATAACCAGGGACAAAATTAGCTATTGCTAAATATTTGGCTGTCTTTTGGAAGAAGAATAGAGTCAAGAGAATATGGATACAATTTCCCTTGTGTCTGTAGGATGGCCCAGGATAAACATATGGAAAAAAGAAAGTGTTTTAGCAGCAGAAGGTAACTTTGGCCACAGTCCCTGTGGGCGCTCTGGGGCACCTCTGGGATTGGGTTTCAAATCTCTTTGGATTTAATTGATTGCATTTAGTTTTCTGCTTCTATTGCTCTCGAGTCCTAATGCCACTTGCAGCTGTAAACATGGAAAATGGGTTTGGGAGGCTGAGCACACACAGCTGGGCAGGTTGGGGAGATACCTGGCAGGGCTTGGCTCGGAAATTCCCGTGGGAAGCAGGGAAAGGCAGAGCCCAGGGCCACACATGGAGAACTTCTCTCTTCAGCCCTTCTGCCTCTTCTGAAACCAACTGCTGCTCTTTGGAGCATGTAAAAGTACTTTAAAATTCTCTTTCCTGATAAAATCAAACTTTAACAGGCAAAGTTCCCCTGCAAATTCTTGCAGAAGGAGAGAACTTTCTTTCTTGGTGTAGTTTTGGTTAACAGGACACCTTTAAGAACAGATTATGCTGAAAACAAGGTTTAATTGACATTAGGTGGCTGGCTCTCACTTTGCTCAATTTTGTTCAACCCTCTTCTTGCTCTTGTGGCTGAGGGACCAAAAATGAGCTGCCCCCGGCATCCCTCACCTGCATTAAGGGCATTGTGCAGCACTGCAAAGCAGAGGAGCAGCCTGCAGGGAGGGTCTGTGCCAGCCTGCAGGTGACTGCACCAAATCCCTCCGTTTTTAAAGCAGCAATTGAAGCAGTGTGGGTTTATTCTCGTTTTCTGTGCCTGGAGCTGGTTGTGGTTCCCACCAGAACGGGCACTGTCCCAGCAGGGAGGGCACTGTGGGAGGGTCTCTCAGACAACCCTTTCCATGTG
Source organism: Corvus brachyrhynchos (assembly GCF_000691975.1). NCBI lineage: Eukaryota > Metazoa > Chordata > Aves > Passeriformes > Corvidae > Corvus > Corvus brachyrhynchos. Next base: position 2,691,743 of record NW_008238319.1, read on the forward strand.
CAATAAAACACTTGATCCATGTAAAATAAAGGAGTTGATGTCACCGTGCAGCCTGAGAGCTGCCCAGTGGGAGCAGCCTTTGTCTGCTGAGCCCAGAACTGAACCACCCAAACTCTCCTTTCCCTGTTTCATCCTCTCACTGTTACCTTATCCTACGGAGTTTCTCAAGGCTGAATTTTTTTGCAGGCAAACGCTGCTTGCTTTGGGTTTTTTCCTTTCTTTCCTTGTCTGCACATTGCCTTGAACAACAGCTCCTGACCTACTTCTGTCTTTTAATTGCTGCTGCAATGTGAATTTTAATTCCATCCAGAGTCCAGATGTACTGAGGATGCACGGCACATGCCAGGGCCAGGCCATTTATCTCCCAGGCCAGTCTTTCCCAGCCCTTTGAATCCAGCGACCCCTTAACCTTTCTGAAAAAATATCTAGAGCCATCATCACGTATTTCGCTGTTGGCTGCTGATGGGAAATGGAGATAATAACTGTTAATCTAAATGCTAATATGTATTTTCTCTGACAGCTTAGTTTGTTTTACTGTTCTTTAACCTTTGGCTGAAAATATTAATGGAGATGGATGTGAGCCTTGTGCTTCCATCCCCCAGTGCCCAAATGAACCTGGGCACTGACAATTTATGGGAGTCCATTATTGCACTTTATGTTTTTATTATACTTAATACTTTTTGTTTCTTTTCATGGCTACTTTTGGGGAGTTATGGACATAAGAGGATGAGTGGGTCATTAAGAGCTGTCAGTATCCTGGATTTGGGGGAGATCACAGCTTGATGAACAAGGAATTAGGTTTGGCACTCTCCAAAAGTGTTCTGTGAACTTTGTTCACAAAAAAATATCCTTTTTTACTTCTCTTCACTTGAGAAGAAACACCAGCTACAGGTGCTGCATTTGGAGCATCTCAAGAATTTCCTCTCCCGGGGACATTGTTTTGCTTAGCTAAGATCTGCCTCTTTATTCCACAGAAATGGGAAGTGAGGGCAAGTTATCAGTGTGTTCTACTCAAATAAATTAACTCTCATGGAATTAAAATTGAACTCAAGGGAGGCTCTAATTTTAATCATTCTGTGGTTGTAGCTTGTGAAGGACTCTGGAATCCTTTGGGAGGGGAAAAGGATATTTAAAAACATAAGCTGGTTTAGCTCAGGTTTTTCTGGGATACACTAAATTTCAATAGCACAGGAGTTTAATTAATAATAATTAGTAAGTAGAATACAGAAAAGGAGAGTTGCTCATACTCTGGAGGGCCAGAAAAGGAGGAGGAGGAAGGTGGGGATACAACCTCACACAAGCTGTGGGAACGTGGCTGGGAGGAGAAGTCCAGGGAAGGACAGCACATGGAGGAGGATCCTTTCCTCCACCACTACGTTATCCTCTTTCCCATAAATATTTCCAGAGTCTTTTGCTTGCTGGTCACTCTGCCAAGGGAGGATTTAACAGCACAGATGCATCAAATCATTATCCCAGTGATGTATTACAGGTACAATGTGTATTGCAACCTGTTCTCACAGCAGACAGAGCGTTAGTGCCTGATATTATTACTGATATTTGATGTACAATCCAACTCTACTTAATTAGTTCACTAAAATGCATTTTCTGCCAGAGATATGGTGAACAGGAAGGAAAATCACCTTCCTGGAGAAATGCCTTACAGCAGGATGACTGAAAAAAAGCAGATAGGAGAGTCTGAGAGGCAGAAATTGAGCACATCAATCCTGCAGACCCCCCAAAATCTGTTGGATCTCGCAGCTGAGATTTTGGAATACAAGCCAGCAATTTAGCTGTAACATAAAACTCTTTAAAAGGAAACTCTCATGGTATTACTTATAAACACTTTAGAACAGCAGATTAATCTGGAGTTCATGGGTAAGGTAGCAGAAAATGCTTCTGTGCTCAAATAAGTGTTTTTATGTTTGGGAAAATGACCTGTTCCTCATCCAAAGAACTCAAGCTTTGCCTTAAACACGAAATTCAGCTGTGGCCTGGGGAGTCACCCCTAACACAGCCACACTTCTGCATCACCTCGATACCCACATTCACAGTGGCACCAGGAGATCATTAAATAAGACTTCATCTTCTTTTTGCATCTTCTCTGGAGGCAGGAGAGCAGGATTTTGGCCCGGGGTCCACACTGGTCTCTGGGCTCCCCTGCGTGGTTGATGGCAATTTGAGCACTGCTGAGCTGCCCAAAACCAAACCCTCCCTGGGCAGCACACAAACCTTCCCCCAGCAGCTGAGTGATCAGAAACAGCTTCCTTGCTCTTCTCTCCTGTGGGAAACACGGGCTCGTTTGGTTGCTGTCTGTGGGAGGAGGATGCGGGAGCCAAACACCACTGCAGGTCCTGTTCTCCTGCAGGTGGGAAGATAAAAGGGCTTGGAAATGGGTCTCAGAGCTCTCTTCCATGAAACCAGGGGATCTTCTCCTGCTCAGGGCTCACTGGGGGGCTGTGAGAAGGGCCCCACTCATGCTGCTGCTGCTCTCCCCCTGTGGGGGTGGCACTGGAAGCGGTGGATGCAGCAGGGTGGGATCACAATTCTGGACCATTGGATTAGGGAAGGTGTCCCTGCTTGTGGCAGGGGTGGAATGAGGTCCTTTCCAACCCAAACCATTTGAGGATTCTGTGATTCCTGCAGTGCCTGACTGGGAATAATTCCACTCCCAAATTGTCATTCCCTGTGAACCTCTCCCTGATCAAATGCGCTGCTCTGGGAAGGCTCGTGGAAGCCTCCAAGGAAAGAGGGCTGGATGTGGGGTTTGTGGCTGGGGCAAACTGAAAGAGCTGTTTTGGTGGCTCTTTCCAGGAGCCGGTCCAGCCTGGGGAGCAGAAAGGTCAGAGAGATCCAGAGGGGAGAAACCTGAGCAGTGAGCTGCAAGGAAACCTGTGCTTCTGCCTGTGTTTCCAGCCTGGTAAATGGAGCCTTGCCCTGGGTCTGGCAGCAGGGAACCTGGTCTTCTACAGGGAAGAGTAAAGGAAGGGGTGTTTTCTCTCATCCCAGGACTGCCTTTCCAGCTTCGATGGGCATGGCAGGACACCATGGAATAATTTGTTCTTAACCACTGGTGCTCATTTTTGGTGTATCATTTATCTGCAGCGAGCCTCTCTGCCACATCCAAATTCCACTTTATTGCTTCTCGTGTTCTTTCTCTTTCCC
>NW_008238319.1:2694942-2713883 GCF_000691975.1 Corvus brachyrhynchos
GAACAGCAGTAATATTTCCTGAGCCAATTCCTTTCTTTAATTTGTTGTTGTTTTGGTGTCTGACACGTCCAGAGCTCTCCCTGGCCTCCAGAGTCTCTGTGCAGTACAAGTGTCTTGAACAGTTTATTTTAATCAGGCCTCCCAGAATTCAGTAAATACTTCAGGCCAATTTCTCCAGTACATCTGAACACATTCAGCAAAAACATGTGCAGCCAGTGATCAGACATAATTGCCAACAATTTCACACCCACAGAATCCTTGCCTGCCTCTAACATTCCCAAAGCCCTGTCCTTCCCATCTCTGCTTCAAGCAGGAATCTCCCAGTTGCTAAGGGGATGGAATTTTTGATGCAGTTCTGTGTGAAATGTTGTCAGCATCAAGTTGAGAAGTAGCTGTGCAGTTTTCTGGTTAATGTTCTCTGTGTCAGAGTGGAAGGACCAAGCTGCAGTGAGGAGCAGCTCTCCAGAGGTCTGGAGGCCAGGTTTGATCCAGGCACTATCCAGGCATTCCAAATATGACTTGAATCCATGTCTGCTGCGTTTGACTGGAACTCTGACAGTTACAGGCTGTCACAGGAGACTTCCACTCCTCTTCCCGACTCAATTACCCAGGCTCATGCTTCTCCTAAGATTACCATTGCTGTAAATAAAGTCAAGTTCATTCTCCTTTTTCCTTGCTATTCTAAGGAAAAGGGAGAGGCTGGTTTTCCCACCCAGCATCCAACTGAGCCCAAGCCTCAGGGGAGCTTTTGGTTGAATTTCAATTAAGCATTTATTTTTTTAGCTAAGTTGTGGTTATTGATGCACTGAATTTAAAAAAAACAGAGCAAAACCCTTCCCGTGTTTGTTGCCCATTCCCAAATCCTTGCTATAGGAGTATCTATCACAAGTCTTATCATAAGGTCTTAAAATAACAAATGTACCTAATCAGCTTAGGTCCCCTTAAAATTTTACAGGCACAAATCATTACTAGGCAAAATACTGCAGCACCCCACTAAGTTATGTTATTGCCACTCTATTTTCCATCCTGTATCCTGTTCCTTATGCAGCCTTGTTTTCCTTATTCCCTATTTTCGTGTGCTGAAAAGTTGCTTGCATTAAGATGTTCACACCCCCTGGTTTCTTTCCTGAGTCATCCATTGGTTAAAGCTCAATAATGTTTGGGTAGGCTGAATTATTTCTTGCACTTTTGTAGTGATCTGAGCATGTCCATGTGCAATTCCTGAATCGTATCCAACTCTGGAGCTCATTAACTGTGCAGGAGTCAGGCAGGCTCCACTTCCCATGTAAGTGCTTCCCTTCTCTGCTTCTCCCCTTTTCCCATTGGGATGGCACAGGCTGATGGAGAGGAAGATCAGCAGAGGATCATCCATGGAAGTGCTCTCCCATGGAAATGAAATCCCTCTAAACCTGGGGAGCTGGGAAATGCACACCTTAGAGTGCTGTGGAGTCTTGGATGGGTTGCTCCTCGATGTCATGTGGGTGTTTAACTGAGCTGCATGGGATAAAAGCCTCAGAAAAATTCTGTGTCTTGTGGACATCCCTGCTGTGCTCCCAGGGCTGGAAGGGACCTTAAAGCTCATCCATGGGCAGGGACACCTTCCACTATCCCAGGCTGCTCCAAGCCCCATCCAGCCTGGCCTTGGACGCTTCCAGGGATGCAGGGACAGCCACAAATGACAGATTGTGCCATTGCTGGTGCTCTGTATTAGGAGGGCTCATTAACTCCCCAGAGCTGCTCCAGGAGATGAAAATCTCCTTTTCACAGTGCAGGAATTTTAACTGTGCCCTGGCTAGAGATTACCCCAACCTGCTATAAATTGAGATGTTTCACTAATTGCTTTCTTGGTTCATTAGCCAAATTGTGAGTATGAGGGAAATGGAAAAGGCTCGGGATGAATTTCCTTTGCAATCCTTAATTTAAATGGTGAATAATAATTTAGTGTTGAACAAAACACACTGGGTGATTTGCTGTGCTGGAGCTCGTTTTTTACCTTGGGATCATTTGCCACCTTTGAAGCTTTGTGGGAAAATGATCCTCAGCTCTGCTTCATTGTGATGTGGTGTGACAGCAGGCAGAAGCTATCATCATTACAGAATAATTGTAATAATCTCAAAATTTATACAGAAACACTTTGTCATGGGAAGTCCCTCCTCAGACATTGTTTTAAGCAGAGACATAAAGGAGATAAAAGGCAAAAAAATCTTTAAAAGTTTTGCTTCTGTGGATGCTGTGGCTCTAGTTCCATTCCAGCCATGGAGGTGACAAAACTACAATGTGTCCCTGGTTTACTCTTTCCAAAACTCAGCTAAAAATCAAAGATGAACTCTGAGCAGCTGCAGGGAACAAATTCTACTAATTCATCACAGCCAATGCTGTAGAATTTAATCTGTTTTATGAAATTCCTCCCATTGATTGTTATGGCAGGGCTGTGGCCCAGGAGGTCATTTGTGAGCTCTCAATTGCTGGTTGTGTGACAGTGAATAAAGGAGGCCAAAAGAAAGGTTAAATTAAAGAAGCTGCTAGAAGCTATTTATGTGAAATGAATGTATATTATCTAAATTAATGACAGCAAACCTCCAATTAGCTGAATATTGATGCAGAATTCCAGCTTTATATGGTAAATACATGTTTTGTCCAGCCAAAGGGTTGGGTAAGGAAGTGTTTAACTGGAGTAGGGTTACAGGTAAATGAACATTTCCTGTTTATTGGGGCACAGTGACCTCACTGCTGCTGCTGACAAACCTTTACAATAAATCTGTCATTGCTTCCCAGCATCAATAAGGAATATTAAACTTATGACCTTGCCCTCTAAAATATCCTCCTGTAACACGGGATGAGCAAAAGCCTTGAATATGCTGCTTTGTGTTTCAATAAACAACTTAATTTTTATTTTAGAGCAGACATTTCCTCCTCAGCCCAGTGCATGTTGCTTTGGCTTAAATGAGCATGAAGGGGAACCTCTAAACTTGGTTCTGTTTTGTTAATTTAGAGGATTGCTCTGTAAAAATACATCATAGAGGGCTGCAGCTATGGACTCCTTCTGTTGTGGTCTTTGCAATTTATACACATTAAAATAACGGTGTGATGGAGTGATTTGATCAATTTACTCCTTGGGAAGGGTAGAATTTTGTTGTGGATTGTCAGTTACTTCATTATCCTGGTTATGGTCATTGAGATTCGAGGTTTAATTACACTCTGTGCAGAAAATCTCTATTTTAATGTGCATGTGTGTACCCCGGAGCTTCACATCTCCCCATCCTGTTCATCTTCTGAATTTGTGATTTTAGTGCATCTCTACCCTATTACTTCTTTTTTGACCTGCTGACGACTCCCCACTTATTTGGTGTCAATATTTTGCAGCAATGTTCTCCTTTCAGGACCATTCTGAGAAAATATCAGTTCCTAGAGTCCTAGGACGAGTTTAGGGAGATGTGGAGGCGGTGCTGTATTTTATTTATTTATATTTTCTTTGATTTCTGGCTCTGCTCCTTTGTCACCCTGGTCTTCATTCATTTCTAGGTGATTTACACTGGGTTTACTTTTTCTCACCTCATCCTCTGATGTATTTAATTCCATCCTAATTTTGAGATGCCTGTGATATCAAGATCCCTTTTTGAAAAGGAAGCAGCACTCTGGATTACTCAGCACTTCTGGGCTGTGTGTTCTTATTCAAACTCACACACTTTGTGTTATTTCAGTTTCTATTTTTAAGCTCCAGGTACAAATGCAGCTTCCCTTGTCTTCACTGTTCTTTGCAATTATTTTTTTTTTTAACCTGAGATTTTTCTCTCACCATTCTGTCCAAAAATAGGGAGGCTTTTATAGCTTTTTTTTTTAACCTGAGATTTTCTCTCGCCATTCTGTCCAAAAATAGGGAGGCTTTTATAGCCAGCTTTTAGTTAGGGGGGGAAAAAACCCACAAAAAACCCAACAAAAATATAATGAAAACTCAACTTTAAAAGTATAAAGGATGCTGTTCTATTCTGGGGTGGATGGAGCCAGGCTTTCTTTGTAGCCTCCTCCTCAGTCCCCAGGGCCTTCCCAGTAAAATTCTCTATTTTCCTTCTCTCCATTGTGTTTTCCTGCACAGGGACTGTGCCATCAGAGTGGGACTATATTTTCTGTGAGGGTTTTTCTTTTGTTTCCTGTGTCCCCCTCATCTTTCCCAGTTTGTCTAAGTGGGATTGCTCTCCTTCTGAAAGCTGAGGGCTATTTCCAACACCCACACTTGAAGACAAATAATTATATAATTATTTCTGTAATTATATAATATATGAAATCTGGGCACCCACACACCTTTTTCTTCATTTTGTTCCCCTACCTTTGATCCCCACTGCTGTTTATTCTACATTTCTAGCACGAGACATTTAGCAAAGGCTTTGGCTATAAGATGAATTCCCAAATCCATAGCTTTTCCTCATATTGTATTTTCAAACTGAAATCCTCTTGAAAGGTCACTTGAAGGTTTGAAATACCAGAGCACTTTGATTGCTGTTGATTTTTCTCACGGTGATTGAGCAGCCATCAAGCTCATCAAGCTTCTCTACTAAAAACACAGTCACTGGTTAAATTTTCTGTTCTTGTAAAGGAAGAGCCCACAGAGCTTTTCCACACAGCTGCTGCTGGAGCTGTGTTATTCAGGGATGGACATCCACAGGAATGACACCTGGATCTGCCCATATGGGGCAGAGGGGAAACCATTCCCTGTGTGTACTGGAATTCAAGGAGAGCACAGATCCATTCAGCCATGACTGTGATGAGGGATTGATTTCCACAGCCCAGCAGTGTTTGAGTTACTCAGTGCATAGCTCAGAGCAGCTGTGGCTGCCCCTGGATCCCTGGAAGTGTCCCCAAGGCCAGGTTGGATGGGGCTTGGAGCAGCCTGGGATAGTGGAAGGTGGAATGGAATGAGATTTAAGGTCCCTTCCAACCCCAGCCTTTCCATGATTCCATGAAACAAATCTCTGTATGATTAACTCAAAACCGCATCCTCAGGGAGGTGACAGGGCGACCTCTTTATTTTGGGGTTTGTAAGGGGGTATGTTTGCTGAGTGAATCATCTTTGGGATCATGCTAAGAACAGGTTTTTAGTCATCCTGCTGACGGTGGATGTGTTGTGTGGGATAATGTATTTATAGGTTTGGGTTGATAACCTTTCACCAAGTTTGGCTCAAACATTACTGAGTTCACAGTTTTATAGGCAATCCAAACAATGGATAACTTCAGTATAAATAACTCAGAATTCACTCAGGAATGGCTGAGGGTGGCTCTTTCATAAGAGAAATGACTATAGTCCTACCACCATCATAAATGCAAAGATCAAATTGCTTCGAAGACTTTAGGGAAAAACATAATATTGAAGATTTTTGGCTAAATGGTGACTTCTCTCAGCACTGACCTGCCTCCACATGAGTTTGATGCTGTTTAATTAATCTTTTCTAGGCAGAATGATGAAGTGTCTAAATGTCCCTGTGTCATCCCAGTGCTGTTTTCTCTTTGCCATCAGGATGTTTCTCTTGTCCCACTTGAGTTCATGCCCTTAGAATACTTTGCCACTCACCTTCCAGGCTTTGAGGATCCAGCTCTGCACTGACAAAAGGCAGAGGGCTGAGTTATGGTAGAAAAATGTTAATATCATACAGTGAAATTTTTTTATCCTTGGGAGAAGATAGATCATATAAACGAGGCAGTCATTGCTGAGCAGAGAACTTAAAATCTTTCCTTTCCCCAGTACAAAGTGCCAAGCCTTTTTAAGGAAAAGGAAGATGGGAAGTGCTTTGTGGAACTCGGTGGCAGAAATATAATAGCTCTGTGCGCCCCTCTTTGAAAAGCTGCAAGTTGGTTTTTTTAATCAGTGAAAAAGTAAATTATATATTATTTTTTACAAGAGAATTAGCTTTTATTTATGTAAAGCAATCAGTGTTTATTATAAGCTAAGCATTTGGAGAAACACATTTTAAAACCCCCACATTCTCTTGGATTTACAATGAGGGTTAAGTGCTTGGTTTTCACCACAGCTGAATAAAACCTCATCCTTCAAAAAAACCTGTTAAATATTCTTCAATTCTTGTAAACATCCTTCATTTCTTATTAAATGTTCTTCAGTTCTGTGTAATCCTGTATCATCTTCTCTTTGGCAGCCACACAGCAGCTGTTGGCTTGCTGTCCCTTGATTAATTCTCTCCCTGTTCCAGGGTGGAATACACCTAGTTTGTTTGGTGAAAGGGAATATAGCTCATATTTAAAAATCTCTTTTAATGCAGTTACAGCATCTTTGCAGATTTAATTAGGTCTCAGCCCCTTCCAAATCACAGAAGTCAAAGGTCCCATCTTACTTGTCCCTGAGGCACCGTTACACAAAGTCCCCAGATGGCGCCGAGCTCCGAGCGATGACTTTACCATAGAGGGGCTAATTACTTCTAATCTTACACATTGATGAGGCTGGATTTTATGTCTCTGAGCCACTGGGACTGGAACTGCCAAATTATCCTCTCCTGTAGCACGAGGGTTGTTTCTCCATGAGAGGGACTCCACGAATGCCAATCCCTTCCCACCAGGCGCTCGCGTTTGAGACCGTAATTATTGCTGGCACACGGCTGCAGCCGATGAGCTCCCGCTGATCCGCGTTGGGATCTCGGATAAGCTGCTCAGACCTGGCTCAGTTAAGCCAGGGAAGGGTGAGCAGGGCAGGAGGGGAAGCTGGGAGCTGAGTCCTGGGGGGTTGTGGAAGCTGCGGGTGGACATGGAGCAGCCCTGAGCCCAGCCTGGAACAACAGCTCTTTCATTTTGTGAGCAATAACCTGCATCAGATATTTAAAAGAAATGACTCAACGCTTTCCCCTTCTGAGAGGGGGGGGAAATGTCTTTGGAGTCTATAATGCATGAAGGTGTTGGAAGCCTAATCTAGTATAAGCTGCCTTCAGCCAGGCCTTTCAGCACCAGGGAAGAGAAAGGAATGTCTAAAAAGCAGCAAATAACTCCAATTGCACTCTGATTTCACAGCTATGAGTGCTGGAGGTCAGGAACATAAAGCTGTTTATTTCTCCCCACAAAGCAGAGGCTGTTATCGTAACCTGCTGTAGGTGCAGGTATTGCAAACTCCTTCAGGGAAATATTGGATTTTATTACAGCATTACTTCACACCAAATAGGCTCCTTTCTCTGCTTCTTTCTCTACTAGTTTTAACCCAGCCTTGGAGTTGTGTCCCAAAAGGAGGAGGAGTTTTTTCCAGGAATCTGAGAGTGAGGTTAGAGTAATTTGGGGTTAGCATGTACCACATCTTAATCTAGCTCTGCCAGTGAGTAACCACGACCTGGAAGCTTTGTTAGGTAAGGAGAGGATTGGGAAGAATAAGGTTTGGAGCTGGTGGAACTTTTAGTTGTTTGTTTGCAAGGAAATCAATAACACCTTGATTTAGCTACTGCTTTTCAAAAGGCAACAGGGAACTAAGCTGGAACTGCTCTCTGGGGGGAAAAAAATAAACCCAAACCACCAAAAAACCCCCCAAACCCAATAAACCCCCCACACCCTCTACCTAGGAAATCCTGGGAAAATCCTAGTAGTGTCACAATACACAGCCAGAAACACCAATGTACACCCAAGGTACAGAAACATTTTGTGCTCATTTCAGGACTTTATTTAGCTATAAAAAGACCATTATAAATTAGAGAAATCCACCTAATTTTGAGTTAATGAACTTTCCTTAACTGTTGAATGAAGTATATAAATCTCAATTTATAGATTTATCAGCATTAAGTTTCTGGCCAAGGTGGTAATCCCAACATTCCTCTAAATAAGGCAGTGCTACATTTGAGTAATAAGATGGTTTTTAATCAATGTGACATAGACCAGACACATACTCCAAAATAATACTTTCAGTTTAGGTTATGAGAAATATTTTTGCCTTTTTATTTAAAATAAATGACTGACTTGCTGGAAGTTTTGGGTTTGTTTTTTTTTTTTACATCATAGGTGAACTTTATCCTGCTAAGCACCAAAAAGTGCACACACTTCTGAGTATGTTTTAAATTTTTTTGCTCTTTAAAAGGGGAAAAATTCTAAAAACCTGGGGTTTAATCTTTTTAAAGAGGACAAAATTTTAACCCAGTGCCCTTGCAGGTATCCCTGCAAGGTTTGTCTCTCCAGTTGGCTGCTGCTGCTTGGATTTAATTTACAGTAAATACTCGTGTGGTAAATATTGGCCTTTTTGCCTCAACTCCCTTGAGTAATGCAGTGCTCTCTAGATTAAACCCCTGTGTGTCCACAGCTGTTTAACATCCCACTGTCCAGATTTCCTGGCTGCATTTGGGGAGAGAGAATTCAGGATCACTGAGCTCCATGGTGCAGGGTTTGAAATAAAACTGGCTTGTTTTCCTCCTCAGGGTGGGCCAGCTGCTGGAGTGCTCCCAGCACACATTTAAACTTGTCCTAGCAAAGACCAGGCTTTTCTCTGTTTTCCCTTGGGATATAAGAGCCACCAAGGTAACTTTTTGGAGTGGATGTAAAAAAAGGTCCATTACAAACAAAAAAAACCAAACCAACAAACAGGCAAAACCACGTCTCATCCTTAAAAAAACCCCAAAAACCAACCAAACAAAAAAACCCATCAAACTAAAATTGCAAATTAACCAAAGTAACTGGAACTAATCCACTAGAGAGATCTACCTGAGCCTATTGGTCCAAGAAAATCGGAATAAAAAGAAGATATAGGTGCAGAAAGGAGGAGAAAGGGTGCACTCAGTTGTCTGTGGGCTGCAGTGATGGGGTTTGGCTGTACAGTTTCATATCCCCATTCCCAGCTGCAGCTTTCCCAGAAAAACATTCCACCTGAACTTTCCTGCCCTTGACTTTGGGCAGAACACGACCTGGTCACGTCCTGCCTGAGCTTTGGTGTGACCAGCACAGGGCTGGGAGCTCAGAGTGCTGCTTGTTGAGGCTGAAAAGGCTCAGCCCTGTCCCACAGGTCATTTCCCAGCTTCCAGCTGCAGGGTTTGATGGCACTCGATGGTACAGGGAATATCAATAGTGGCCCAAGAGGTTTCTGAAAGTGCATTCAGCAAAGTCTGCGTCCTGTAACTGGTGGCCCTGAGGAGGCGTTTGGGATCAATTCTCATCCCAAAGCACCCAGTGGAAAGGCTGGAATTGGGAAGGGCCAGGATTTGGCTGGGGAAATTTGGCTGGGTTATTTAATGGCTTGTGTGTTGGCTCTGGATCAGAGATTGTCATGGAAAGGAACAACTCCAGGACAAACAAAGTGGTGCTGGTGGCAGCCATCCCCAGCCACCTCATTTGCCTTGGATGGAGAATTGTCTCAGCATTTGGTTGTTCTGAGCTGTTCAGTTATCACTTCTCACTGCATTATTGCAGGCATTCTCTGCAGTAAAATCTGGGAGTCTGATGCTGAGTCTGTCACATTTAGGAAGGTGATGGCTCCAGCAGGGCCTTGCTCCGTGACTTTAGACAGGCCAGATGTTGTACATGGTCATGCCCACGGTATCACAGTACTGGGGTCAAGCAGCTGTGGCATTATCAGATTGGCCTCCAGCACTTCACTTTTCTCCAAGCCCCTCAATTTCCATAATCTTCCTATGAGATTTCCATATTTTTTTAGACAGTGAAAGCAAAAATGTGAAATGGAAAATCCAGGCTAACAAGAAAAAGGCCGTTTCATGGGCAGCAGAGCTGACAGAGCCCATGAGCCCAGACCCAAATATTGTTCCTCACTCCTCCCCATGTCTCCTTTCCCATCTGCCCCCTGTGCCTCCTCCTTGCTCCTAGGACAAGGGATGTGCCCTGCCTGACTGGGAAATGTGTCCATGGATCAAACAGGGATGACCTGGTAGCCTTTCCTTCCCACAAAACCATTGATTTTTGTGGTCAGCTTGTTGGGAGATCAGCTATCGACCCTGCTGTCAAGTTGCTTGAAAGAGGCCACAACCTCAAAAGCCCCAGGCTGGACGTAAAGAAGGATAGGGTATAAATCAAATTCCTTTTGGAAATCAGGCTAAAAATGTGATCCAAGTAAAGAGCACAGTGCAAAAGGGTTGTGCTTTATTTGTGTTGGTTGGGGGTTTTTTTCCTTACTTTCCTTACTTTTATCTACTGTAGATACAGTAGATAAAAATTAGGAAAAAACCAGGACTTCTAAACCACAGGGACAACTTTTTTGCAGGGAAATTTGTGTCAAGCCCAGGAGAACACAGCCCTTTAAGTTTGTTCCTATGCCACTCTTAGCGATGTCATAATTAAAATATGAAAGTATATGAATTACTTTATTCATGGAAGTGGCTCTTAAAGGACAACTATTACCAACAATAACTACTCACATATTGAAATATTTTTCTGATTGGCCTGGTGTTGAATTTCTTGGGGGGTGCGTGTGTGTTTTACAAGCACAGCCTTGGAGAACGAGGAATTACGGGAAAATGCGTTTTCTCATCCATCTGTTGCAGCTCTGATGTTGAATGCAATTATTGTTGAATGCAGTAATTTGGGATCTGAGCTGAGTTTTGCTGGAATACACAAACAGCCACCAGGTTTGGGTGGTTGCTAGGCAGCAGCTGATGGCTCCTTGGAAAAGCAGCCAGGGCAGCCCGGGCTGGGTGCTGACAGCCCCAGCCTTGCTCCTTCTCATCCAGGTGACATCCACAGCCAAAAGAAAGCTGGAGAGAACTCCCCATTTCATCCCAAAAAAGCTTCCAGAAGTTAGGGGTTTGAGGGCTTTAGCATTTAATCAGCGATTCCAGGCTTTTCTGCACTGTTTCAGAGCTAAAACCCTGAGTGATTAAAAAAAAGAAAAAAGGTGATGGCCAATTGTCTTCTGCTGAATCTGGTGATAAAACCAACAGCCACCAGGTGTTATGGTCATATGACAACATTTCTTATTTAATCTCTGTTATTTAATCTCTCTCTGTATTTCTCCACCTGTTGCAATGGAACCCAAAAAGGGCAATTTCAAGATCCTGCAAAGCGTGGGTGTGTAGTAAAAGCACGTTGTGAATAGAGGTTTGTTTTTCTGCTTTCCCTTCCGAAGGCAAATTCAGGTAATAATTCACCAACCAAAAAGTTTTATCTGATGGAATAACTGCAAAGTTTAGCTGTGTGAAGAGCTGTTAGATTTAGAATAGAGGCAAGCCCGTGGTAACGGAAATAAATTAGAGGGAGCTGCAAAATATTCTTAAATTATACAAGATAAAACTATTTGTGATCACACCAGCGACTTAGAAATGGAACTTTTGAGGCCTCATAGTTATTTAAATCTTGGCTATTGTGGTTTTATCCTGTGAAAGCTGATTTTTTTTTTATCTTGGTTTTAGCCTCCTGCATCCCCTATTCTCAAGCAGTTTGTGATGGCTGTAATCACAGCAGTTAATGTGAAAGACTTCCCAGAAAGAAAGAATTAATCCCAAGTATTACACAAAAAATGAGTGCTTCTATTGTACAAAAGTAACATGAAAAGTCTGTATTAAATGTGGCGTGGCTGGAGCTTCAGCAAGTTTTGTTTTGTCGTACAAATCGTTCAGTGTCAAATTGGGCTCGTGAACATCCTGTTTCTTTGTTTTGGAAACCAAATAGGAGGGATAGAGGTGTGGGCTGGAATCACTCCTTTGATGCCTCCACAAAGCCATCTGTACCCACGGCACACATCATTTTCTGGAGTCACTGCTGTATTAAGAGTATTAAAAGAAAAAAAAAAATCAATAAATACCATTGTTAAGCCAAAGCATCCCGAAAAAATCCCTGCAGCAGGCTATATACTGAGCCATAAAATGCATAACAGGCGGTGCATTTGTCCTCTCTGAGTTTCTTCTCTTTCAAAAGCAGGGAAATGTAAGAAATACTGACTTGGGAGGCCACACAAAAACCTTGAGCTCTTATTATGCACAAGCAGCTCTGGGCAATTGTGTACATTTTGTAATTGCTACCAATTCTGAGCAACACGGGTGGAATTTTTATTTACAGACTCCATTTGTGCCATCAAATTCTCTGCATGTTATGACCTTTACATAAATACTCATAATAACACTAAAATAACTCTTCATAAATATAGTTTTTTGGCTGCAGAGCTGCTTTGCCTTTGTTTGCTTATACGTTGTGCTTGTCATGTTTACAGTCACTTAGGAATTTTCTGGCTGGCTCAAGCATTCCTGAACTTCCAGAAATGGATATGGTCCCTAAAATGGGGGTGTCTTAATGCCATGTTGTGAAGGGGACTCTGAGAGGGGCGAAGGAACCCTTCCATCAGCTCTTTATGAAATGTTTCTGTTAATTACACCTTTATTTTGAGAGGACATTGGGTGCTCAGCGGTCAATAAACCAAATAATGTGGCAGTGGGTACTAATGAATCTCTGTGTGAGGCTCTGAACCAGGAATTGTCTTCAGAATTCCTTAAAATTAGTAAAAATTAGGCATTGATGTTGCTTGGACTCGCCTCCTTTCTTTGTCTCTATCTCCTGGTCACCTTCTTTTCTCTACAAACCTCTGGCACATCCGGTGTTCGTGTTGAAATATTGAATGTATTTATTCAGGTTGGCCTAACCCAAAAGTCAGTGCTACAGATTTCTTACGTGAAACAGCCTCAATGAGTGCTTTGCTTTTGGTTTTTCCCCTCTCCTGCCTCCCATGCCAGGCCAGTGACACTTCCAGAGCCTCTCAGCCCCTCATCTCCCGCTAATTCCCACTGATCTTCCTGTTCCCACATGGTCCCAAATGTCACCTCCAGGGCAAAACCCCTTCCTGGAATTCCTGACCCCACTCGAGGGCTTGCTTAAAGAAATAGCAGCAGTTTTCCAAAGGAATAAAATGGCCACCAAACAGGAACTTTGTCAAGAAACCAAAGGCATCACGTCCCTTGGTATGAGCAGAGGGCACCTCATACAGGAATCTGAATTTTCCAGGATTTCCTAGAGAGGATTCCTTCTCTCAGGAGGAGAGTTTGGGTTTTTTTTTTTTTTGTTGTTCATGCACCATCTCCCACTGCTTTGCCGAATCCTCTTAGAAAAATGTGTCCGAATTATAGAAATGTGTCTATGTCTCAGAATCATGGTGAGATGTGTGGACAACATTGGATTGCCCGACAGCACATGACTGAAAATTAAAACAACAAGAAGGGAAAAAGAAAGAGAACTTGGAGGACAAAGGGAAAAGGGAGAAAGGGAAGAATTTTCTTCATTTTGTCTCTGAGTGTGATGGATGTGCTGGGGGTGATTCCTCTCTTTATATTATTAAGGGAGGATAAAGAATAATATCAATGCCTAATGAAAACACCATTTTTTTTCTCTTGTGCATGGGTTTGAAGATATAATTCCTGTGCTCTTTCTAGCCCCCTGATGAGCCCCCTTGCTTCTAATGGCATGGATAATGAGAGATCTATGACTTGTGGCTCTTTGATAGCAGACCAGGACTCATTTGTCCCTTCCATGGTGGATCCTGTAATCATCTCCGCAGGCAGCCAGCACAGCCCCAAGGTGTGCAAGCAGGGAGAGATAATTCACTTATCAAATCTCACTTGTAACAGAAGAAAATCCATCCTGACATCTTAAAAAAAAATAAAACACATTTTTCTATTTTGTTTACACAATGAATCCTGTTCAGGCTGAAATGATTTCAGGCTGTTAGGCTCGCTCTGATTTGAAAGCCTTCCCCACAAAGCAGCCTTAAAACACCATCATTTGGTGCCACTGTGTTTGAGTGCTTTCTTTTGTGGTAAAGTGCTTGTTTGTGTTGGTTTGGCTTTTTTCATGACAAGAAAGGTTTGAAGTAAAGAGCTGGCAGCTGCTTTGCCCTCCTTTGAGCCCACATCGCTGTTTGACCCCTGTTGTCACGATGTGCAGGCGACTTTTGTAAGTGCAGCAAAGATGCTCTAGGAGGACTGAGGGAGCGTCCTTCTGTCATCCTCCCTCGATGAGCAGGTTCTGTGTGGTTTTTAGGTGTGTCCCAGCTCTCAGGATGGCACCCTGTGCTCCTTAAACATCCTGGTGAAAATTCCTGCCAGGCCATACACCAAGGTTGCTGAAATCCTGCAGAGATTGTTAATGTAACCCCTCCCCTCTCCCTTGAATTTAACATCACTTCTGGAGGCTCAGCAGAATGTCTGTGAAGGACAGCAAGAGAAGCTGTGGCTGCCCCTGGATCCTTGGAAGTGTCCAAGGCCAGATTGGATGGGGCTGGGAGCGACCTGGGACAGTGGAAGGTGTCCCTGCCTGTGGCAGGGGGTGAAAAAGATGATCTTGAGGTCCCTTCCAACCCAAACCATTCCCTGTGCCTGTGCCGAGGCTTTCTGGAGATGCATCACTCTCTCCACTAATGACTAAACACAACATTTTTTGGTAAATTCCCCATGAGTCAATGTAATATCAGCAAGGACTCTGATGAACGGTGGAATTCTCAGCATTCGTGTCTCTACTTTTAACCGGAATGTGAACTTTGCCTTCACTGCTCAGTCTTATTTTAGATGACACCAGGCTCTGCAATTCTATGATATCCTTCCTTTATGACACATGAAGGAGACCAGAAGACGTGGGTTTGGTTCCAGTGTTCATTCCAGCTTGGCTTTCATCTCCGATGTATCCGTAATGTCCGGATGGTTTTTCTGGATGACTCAGATCTGAGGGAGCGAATGCTGATCTCTCCCAGCCCTTTACTGAGAAAGGAGAGTGATGAATCTTTCATGATGACACTTCTTTTCCTCAAGGCTTCTGCAGGTATTTGAATTTAAAAAGCCACAAGGAAATTTAAACAGTTTTAATGTTTTAAACAGAATCGAGTATGAATTACTTCCTCCAGTGAGAATAATACATAGAAGGAAGAAAAGGCCTTAAGAAAAAATGTTTAAGTGAGACCCTGTGTTAGCAGAGTGATGGCTCTGATGCCTGACCCTGCAGCCAAGCCATCAGTGTCCTTTAGCTCCCAGGTGCTAAGCAGGGAATTTGGGAAATCTTGGGGAATTTTTGAGTGATGCCGGGATCCTGGCTGCCATGGATATGGGAGGGAGCCCAACTCCCCTCACCGGTCTCATGGATGTTGGGCAAAGATCAACAAAAAAGATAATTTTTTTTGTAAAGTGGAGAAGTTTTCCTCTTTTCATACCAGTCTGTGTTCTGCAGTGCTGTTTTATGGCGTTTTCAGGGAAGCACTAGAGGTTCCTGGAAGTTCAGAGGAGTTCACTGTGAGGTGATGCTGGTGGCTCAGAGGGGACAGGGGATGTGGCCAGTGCAGAGCAAGCAGGGCTTGAAGCAAAGCAGGGGAGACCAGAAGTGCTGACACACATTTGAGATTTGTCAGCATATGAACAGTAAGTGACTAAAATATGCAACTTTCTTGACAAAAACTGGGGATGAGGCCAGGGCCAGTGGTCTAAAGTCATTCCAGCTCTGCCTGGTGTCACTCTGGGTGTCAATCATGCAATGCTTGAAGTTGGAAAAGCTCTCTAAGATCATCGAGTCCACCCATTCCCCCTGCACTGCCAAGGTCACCACTAACCCACGTCCCCAAGTGCCACATCCAGAAGATTTCTGAACGCTTCCAGGCGTGGTGATACTGCTACTTCCCCAGGCAGCCTGTTCCCATTCTTGAAAACCCTGTTGATGGAGAAATTTGCCCCAATATCCAACCTAAACCGCCCCTGGCCCAGCCTGAGGCCGTTCCCTCTCCTCCTGTCCCTGTTCCCTGCGAGCAGAGCCCGACCCCCCCGGCTGCCCCCTCCTGTCAGGGACTTGTGCAGAGCCACAAGGTCCCCCCTGAGCCTCCTTTGCTCCAGGCTCAGCCCCTTTCCCAGCTCCCTCAGCTGCCCCTGGGGCTCCAGCTCCTTTCCCAGCTCCGTTCCCTGCCCTGGACACGCTCCAGCCCCTCCATGTCTTTCTCACAGCTGGTTCATCATCAAACAGTGTCCCCCAGCCTGGCATGTGTGTAGCAAAGACCTGAAACACTGGGAATCCAGCATTTTCCATGTCTTTTATGTGAGTCCCAAGTTTTGCACAAAACCTGAGCTGGCTCCGTGTGGGGCTGTTCTGGGGCTGCCAAACATTCCCGGGCCGCGATTCCTCAGCAGCACCCTCACCTTTGCCATCGATCTGGGCTTCAGCAGCTGATTTACGAGTCCATCTTTTCTGAATCATTATCTGAGGTGGCTGCCAGTTGGCCCAAGGCAGGATCCAAGCACTCGAGACTGGGGGAATCAGTTCCAGCTGCACTCCGTAATTAGGAAAACCCTGGGCTGTAGCCGGATGTCCAGATGCCTTGCCAAGGAGCGTAGCATTTGCTTCAACAAACAGGATTTGTGAGGGGAAAAATTAAAAAGAGTGAAGATGTCATAGGACAGAGGTCATGTGCCAGCAGTTGCTCCTCTGTTCCTCATGGCATCTCCCATTTTTTAGCGGGAGAGCTGGATGGTGGTGGGAAGGCCTGGGGAGGTTAAACCAATCCTCGGGATTTCAACTTGGAGAGAAGTAAGTTCCTCCTGCTCCCCACAGAGGTGTAAAGTACTTGAAATGCCATTTCTTTCATGCTTTTGCATGAGGGGAAAAGTGAACTTTGCATTCTGTTGTGTAACAAGGGTTCCAATGTGTTTTGTCAGCAATGAGAATTTGAACACTCGCTGTGTGACACATCTCAGCTGAAGCCTTATGCTCCCTGTAGTGCCTTCATTGCAAACACAGGTTCAAGCTCTTTTCAAAGGTTTGGGCTTTTTTTTTTCTTTTGCTTGTTCTCTCAACATGAATTAACAAATGTGAAGCTTCCAGCAATGGATTTAATAACACCATGATAAATGCCAGTGCTTTTGCCACCAATGCCATTTAATCTGTCTCAGCAAATACATTCAAGGACTGGCCAAAAGTTTGAGTGCTTTCCAGCTATAGGATTCCTATAGCAATATGAGAATGTCCTTGCACGGCATAGGGTACAAAAGACAATGCAAAACTCCACTGTGGAGAATTTAGCAAAGAAAATAAATATTTCCTTTTCTTCTTCTTCTCACCTCAATTATTGTCTCTCCTGCTCCAGAAACAGCTACTTTTTAAAGTTAGACTTTACCAATCTATTCCCAGGGGTCTGTGGAAAATTGGAGGGTTCTACCTACAGATTACTGCTAATCACAGGAGGTTCCTTGGATAAGAATAATTTGCCTGTTATGTGTAACCTGCAGTGTGGACTTTGACAACTTGTTCTTCTTTGGCCCTGTAGTCCTCAGTCTTTCTCTGGTGCTGGAAAGGCATCTGAATGAATTTCATGGAAGAAGAGGCCTGTTGGATCTGATTTATCCCTGGTCAGCCTCTGGATTCCCTTGTGCACTGGTTGACATTCACAAGTTGATGATCTCCCGTTGTAGTTTCTTGCTTGATCTGAGACAACTGTGGGGTTCTTACTGCAAAGCATTTCAGGAAAGTATCGATAAATTAGTGGAAGCTGTTGCTTTAATTACATAGGGGTTTTTTATCAAATTTCTGTTAATGTCTCACTCAACCCAAGAATCCCTTCTTTACCCCTCTCTGTAAATTATTCCCTATTTAGTTGTTTTAAGAAATAAATAATACAGCACACGTGGCTACTCTTAATCATGAAAGTGCCCACGTGTAACTCACCACGGCGCTGATACCCTGAAAATAACCTTCCCATGAGGCTTCCCCAGCAGCAGAGAAGGATTTTGTCCTTTGGTTTTGTCCTCCTCACTGTGCTCCACGACAGGGTGAGGAGCTGGCTCTGAGGGCATCTCACCTGTGTTTGGTGCCAGTGGTTTCCAGCACTAGACCAGGTTCCCTGACTTTGCACTGATTGCAACCCAGCATTATTCCTTTGCCAAAAACCATGGAGTGGGCCCTCTGCTCTGGCTAGTTTCTGGATTCTCTGTTTTTCCCACACTGTGGCTAATGTTTGCTCTGTGGCTCTGGACTCTCTGTTGCCCAATGACAAAAACAAATCTCTTCCTTTCATGCCAGCTAGGGATGTACACGGTGGCATTGGCATCTTGGAATTATGCTAAGGAAGTGTTAAAGTATATTTTAGTGTATTTTATTAAAACAAAAAGCTCTTCAAACATCCTCTAAATGTTGCAGTGGGACTAAAGATTTCTTGAGGGATAGAACTGATATCTTCCTCCTCTTCCCCTTCACCCAAAGAAATGAATTCTGTTGTGGTGGGCATGCTTTAATAAACGCTTCCTAAAGGGGAGCTGATTTATATTCCTGTGTTGATATAATGCAACACACAAACTGAAATTCTGCTTAGCAAAAAATTTTCTCCTGTGGCAGCCTGCCTGGGTGGAAGAAAAATAATAGAAAAGGTCTTACCAGTGGTGTGACATGTTGCTGTAAAACAACAGCCAGGAACGTCAAGAGATTTCAGTCCAAATGGAGAATTTCTGAAAATTAATTTTGGATGCTTAATACAAACTAGAAAGTAACGTAATTTCTGGCAAAGCAGTTGACAGCAGACGTAATGCATCAGTGCAATAGCCCAGACTGTGTTAAATGGAAATTAGCTCCATGTAAAAACTGCAGAGAGAGAATAGTGCTCGCACAAAACAACCCCTGACAAAAGCAGAGGTTGAGGTGCTGGTGGAACAGTTATCACCGAACTAGGAATGTTGTGATGTAATAGAATTTGTGGACGTGGTTTGGATTCACTGCAGCCCTTTAAACAGGAAGGTGACTTAGTGCCAGTGAAATCCAGCTCGTTGCTGGGCTGTCTCTGCTCCCCATTCTGCACAGAGCACAAAAGGGGCATTTGTTGAAATCCACATTTCTTGGCTTCCCCGGTCCCTCCACAGTCGTGCCTGAAACCATGGAAATCAAAATCAGAGATAGTGAAACTTTGGATCAGCCCTGGACACAGTATGGGACTGTCCAAATCCTTGCAACAGGATCCCAGGGGGTTTCAAGTGCCTCTTCTGTGGAGGTGGAAAAACACATCCCAGGGCAATCAGATCATTTCCAGGACTCTT
>NW_008238319.1:2714178-2729483 GCF_000691975.1 Corvus brachyrhynchos
TCTTTCCCTCCTGCTGCACTCCATTTAAAAGCACATTTTCTGACTCATCTCCTCCAGAACACTGAAAATAATGTTCCTTCCTCTGTGTTTTTCCCCAGGGGTGACACAAAAGCACTGGGGCCCTGATGGTCAGAGGACATGCACGGGCCTTCGGCGGGAGAGTGGTGCGTGGGGAAGATTGAGCCCTACCAAGGTAAAGGAAATAAATTCTGTTCAGAGAGCACTCAGCAGAATGCAAGAGGGTTTAAAAAACAATCACTGATTGCTGAGCAGTATGTTTGGACTTGGTTTTGTTTAGCTAAGCTTAGCTTAGGCAGCAGAAAAGCCAAATAAAATGATGGCTAAGTGTCGTGATTCGGCGTGCTCTTGGTGAGGGGGAAAAGATTGCATGTTTTGTTGGGGAAAAGAAGTTGTAAAAAGCCCCCCACGAGACTAAATCAAGCAGTATCCCAAGCATCAGTACACTCTGCCTGACATGTCCTCGAGATAAAGCCTGAGGTTTTCAGCTCACCACAATTACTTTGTGTGTGTGTTTTTTTCACAAGATGCAGTGAAGCTTGAAAGCTTCCAACGAGCACAGGATGAGCTGGGCAAACCTTAAAGATCCATTTCTTTGCTAAAGATTGAGAGGACGAAGTAATACATATATTCAAGCAGAAAAAGGAGAAGTAAATTATTTAAAATATTGGTGCACGAGTTTGTAGCTAATCAGGAGCATTTCTGACATGCCTTTGGACTCTTGCAGGATGTCTCCATCTGTGCAGCCCTCAACAAAAGAAATAAATGTCAAATTAACTACTGGAGCATGAGAGATGCATCCAAAATAAAGTCTCTCAAGGAACATTCTTCTTTGGTGCCTTGTGGAAATCTGGGGGAAGTTGAGAGTTTTGGAAGGCATGCAAAGGTCTTAAACCTGTAGGTAGAAGTAAATGGAGTGAAGAAAATATGAGGCAAATGTTGTTACAAAACATGAAAGAAACAGAGGAGGAAGAAAATGCTTTCCCTGGGGCTGTGAAATTATTGAATTGTCAAAACCACAGGCAGCTGGCTTAAAGAGTTGATAAAATTTATCTGGCATTTCACCTCGTTAATAAACTCTTGATCTGCCTCTGCCCATTTGGGTTCCCAGTAGGCTCCTTCCCAAGAGCTACAAAGGAGCTGTTTCTGGTGTTTTCCTGCATGGAGGAGGAACACAAGGATGGTTTCATAGGAGCTCAGAATCATGGAATGATCTGAGTTGGAAGGGTCCTTAAAGATCATCTCCCCATGGGCTCCGGTGCAGTGTCACCCAAGCCCTGAGGAGGGTGACCATGGCACCAGGGAGGTCACAATGCTGTCACTCTCTTCCTGGGGGAAGAGCAATATTGGGTTTTGTGAAGCTCTTGTTGAATCCTGGCATTGATTATCGCTTCATAGACACCCAGATGGGACTGGGGTCTCTCCTCCTCCCAATAAGCAGGAGCCAGTGGCACCTAGACATGGAATGAGCTTTCCCTAGGAAGCTCTAATCCTCAGATTCTGCACGCCAGTTCATTGTTGGGTTTGGGATTTTTTGTATTTCTATTAGGATCAAGAGATCTGGGAACACAGGGCAGGAGCAATCTAATCAGCCAATTTACAGCAGCAGTGAGATTAGGCCAGATGCTTTATTGCATGGGACTTATGTGCCCAGCCAGGTGGATAATAATAGCAGGAGGCTTTAAACTCAGGTTTACTCTTTGTCAGAGAGCTGGAACATAAGAGCACCTCCTTTGTCACCTCGAGGGAAGTAAGGTGTGGTCTATCAAGATGGATGTTTCCTGTCATGGATGGAAAAATTTATCTGGCCCACTGTCAGTCTCTGGGCCACTGTCAATCAATCTTGGACATATGTGTTTGTACCTCACTGGCAGGTGTCACCAAGGAATCATAAGCAAGAGGGAACTAATTAATTAAAATAGTACCCAGAGCCCTTGTGGGTAACTGTATCACTTTTCTGGGAGAAGATTTTTCATGCCTATAACTGGTGAGGTTGTAGAGCTGTCATGCCCCTGGTGCCCCATGTCCTCTGCAGCATGTGATGTTACAGGCCAGCGATCCATAATAGACTTAAATGCATTTTAAATTCCAGCAGATCGTGGTGAAAGAGGAGTTTGTAGTCTGAAACTGGCAACTATCTTTGCCATGTCCATTTTTAAACACCCACCAATCCCATCCATGGGGATGGGTTAAATACTCACAATAATACTATGGAATACAGGTTTTAAATTTTAATATTTTTTCCTTCACCAGAGTGATAAAGTTTTCATTCAGGCCTCCCAGACAATTCAGAGCTCATTTCAAGAGCATGCATTTTTAAATGACAAAAAAGTTAGTATGAATGGAAAGTTTACAAGAGATCTTGAACAAAACTGTCTGCTGAGATAGATGGTGGCTAAGAAACAGTTGCACACAGGATAATGGACTATGGTGATAACTGGGAATCTTTTCATTTGCAGGAGTCTCTGCCTTCCCAAAATACAACATTGATTTCACCAGTAATCACTGCACAGATTGATGAGCATAAACCCAAAGGAAACCAGCCCTCTCTGCCTATGCAGGCCCTGATCCCCCAGCCCAGAGCTTGTCACACGAAGCCATCTTTGCCCAACCATGGCTCAGCCATTGTTAGCAGAACATTTTTGGTGCTTCCCAGCGGATTAGAGATCCAGGCATCCTTAGAAGACACCATGTCACCATCGGACTCTCCCAGTACAAACCAGTGTCCAAGCCAGCAGAGAGGCTTTACCTACATCACTGTCACAGCCAGGCGTGTTCCTGTGGGCTCTGGAGAAGACCAGGTACATGGCCCTGGGGCTGGACAAGAACCCAACACCATGTCCCCCACATCCAGCAAAGTCCCTGCTGCCCTTGGGTGCTGGCCTCCCCCAGCCCACTCAAACCAACCTCCCTTAAAGGCTTCCAAGTCTTGCTCAAAATTAGGTGAAGAGCCCCAAAAGCAGCTTTTTGACCCTGGAATCAAGGAGGACGGTGTGGGTCTTCAAAGCAATGATGGGAGGGAGAAAGTGCCACCTTCATTCATCTCCTGCGTCCAGCTCCAGGTGTCTCAGCCATGCCCAAACACCATCTATTACTTAGACAAGTCACTCAATGTGTGCATTGACCAACCTCGAGTGAAATGCCAAAAAACGTATAGATCCACGTTGTCCTTCAGCCTGAAGTGCAGTTTGTCCGGATTAACAGCAGATGGAGTAGATGGCATAGCTAATGGAGAGCCCATGGAGGAGAGAGCTCCAAGGAAACTCCCAGGAGCAAGCAGGGCTCCAGTCAGATCACACCTGGGTGCAGACTTCACGGGAAATAAGGTAATTAAGAAGGAGAGCACAAAGGAAGGACATTTGGGTAGTAAATACCCTTTGCAAAGTGTCTTTGCCTCGGGACTTGCAGCATTCATGGATATTCCCAGAGGACCTCACAACACAGTAGCAACAAAGGAAGAGGATGAGCAGCCTGGCAGCCACCACACTGTGTTTTCTCTCCAAATTCCTAATTCAAGTGCTGAGGCAGGTAAGTCATTTCTAGAAACCTCAGGCTGGTGAAGCAGAGGTCCAGGCTGGAGCAGCCCCACCACAGTGATTTTGTGAGAGCAGATAACAGCAATCCTTGCTTCTGCAGAGGCACAGGGAGTTAGAGCACAACCCAGAGGTTTCCAGCTCCAGCACTGCCATGAATATTTGCCATGCTGCTGATGCGTGCTGCTCATCACCTGAGAGAGAAAAATCCCCTTGTGTTTTCTGCATTCAACCTCTTTTTTTAACCATTTATAACAGTATTTTTTTCTATTCTCCCAGCAACCTGCAAGTGCTTATCCCCTGAAAATAATTAGGTTTTTCTTTGAATAAGGGCTGAATTTCAAGGTGTGAAATTAAGAAGGAGATGACTGCACTGAGCTTGGTTTTGTGCTCCTTGCAATTAAAAATGATCTTCTTTTCAGCTTTTATTTAGAAGACTACAGTAATAAGCCCAGGCTTTTATATCTAATGGAACCAGATAAAAGGTTTGCAAATCGTGAACACATTTGTTTCCAACCTTTCCAAGCATTTTACAAACATAAAATGCTCTTTGCATTTTTGCTGCTGGGGAAGGGAGAGGGGCCGTGGGGATTGCTCCCTGCCCAGAGTGGTGCAGCTCCTGCTGCACTGGGATTTTCTAGCACACTTGGATAACCACAGCTGAGTTTATTGACTTTCCAAGAAGGGAAGGTGGATGGGAAGATTGTCAATGAGAGTCTGTAGTTTACCAAGAGCACAAAGATTAAAACTTGCCCCCTCTGTATCCTGTGACCTTGGGCTACATTTAATTGCAATTACCCTGTTCTTTTATGGCCTTTTTGATCTAAGGGTCAGTGTATGAACATGAGCCACTTCCTAAGGTTCCTTTGTACCTTCATCTTCCCACTGTGCAAGTGGAAGGAAACAGAAAGATGAGAAGCCTCATGCTGCCTCGAGGGCTGGGCAAGGTGCAAACTCCTTGCAGCCACTGCTGCTGTCCCTTTTCCATGCCTGAAGTCAATGGGATTGTTCCTGCAGCTCCAGAGGGCAGGGGCAGAGCCTGAGAGAAAATATTCCTCTGTTTTCCTAAGCATAATCCAGCCTGTGTGGTGTTGGAGGGGAGAAGGCACAGTGGGGAGCAGGAGAAGGAAGATGCCAACCAGTGCTAAGGGCTTGGGGGGAGAAATATAAAGGGATGGCACCAGCAAATGAATCATTTCATTGCACACATCCTAATTTCAAATATCAGGGAGTATCACTCCATAGGGAGTGTTATGTATTCAAGGCTTTGTTCAACACCATGTAAGGTTTCTCTGTGATAAACCAGGTTTAAAACTGAGCCTTCCCTGGGCTTAGTGATGCCATGGTGAGTGGCATGGAAGAACCACTTTTACTAGAAATAATTAGAAAGTGAATTGGGAGGCTGCTCATGGTTCCATAGTTTTACTGAAAGGAGGAAACTGGTGAGGTAAGGAGCTGAGAAATACTGGTTTGTGATAAAGGACTTCCAGCATTTGTGTACACTAGACTATAGGTGTAAATAAACATGGGAAGTGTTACCTTTTTAACTGCTTCTGCCTTTTGTGTGGGCGATAATGTAGAATGTAAAGATATACATTTCTCTTGCTCAGCCCCTTTGTAATGTATAAGGAGGTGTTTATCAGCTTACTACAACTTTCCTGTGTGAAATTTGTGTAAACAACCAGAATAATGCCCCAAAAAAACGGCCCTTCCCAGCAGGATCACCCAAGTAATGATCTCGTGCACAGCCATCAACCATTTAATGGGACAAATCATGAGAAACCTGGTAAAAGCATGGGATGTCCATATTGCCCCCTAAAATGAGAGGAAATTGGGGTGATTTTAACCTGGGAGAAATGAAAAAGTGAGTCCTTTTTAGTTCTGGAATGGGTGAAGTGAGGAGAAGTTATTGGTATGAGATTATTAGTCACAGAATTATTTAGGGTGGAAAAGACCTTTAAGATCATCCAGTCCAACCATTCCCCCAGCACTGCCAAGGCCACCACTGACCCATGTCCCCAAGTGCCACATCCAAAGGGCTTTTAAATCCCTCTAGGACTGGACAACCCTTTTGGAGAAGAATTTTTATGCCATTCTAGATTCCCAGTTATTTTGGATATTTTTTCCTCTGCCATTCACTAATTCAAATCTGTTCCCGTTAAGCTTTGCTCTGCTCCATGTTTGTGCAATGAAATGTTTGTGAAATGAAGTGTTTAAAAAGAAGGGAGAGCCAGCAAAGAAGGGACAGTGAGCAAGTTTTGACACGGTGCTTGTGCTTTAACACAGTTATCTTACAGATGAGGGAACTGTGGAGAGCTCTTTGTTCGTTACATTTCTGATGACCCAGAAAGCTGGAGCTTATATTGGTTTGCAGCTGTAGGCAAGAGCTTCCTGCCAGCAGAAATACAAGTGGTAATAACATCACTATGCTAAAAAAAAAAAAGAGAAAAATTACTTTCAAGGCTACACTTCTCTGTATGAAATCTGTAAATGAAGTTTCCAGGATGTATAGGTTGCTTTATTAGGATCTGAGTTGGAATGAGCACCCAAATATTTCTCTGCTTTACAGGTGCTGGGGCTGGGTTTGCTGTTTCCTATAGGCCCAGTTGAGTCATGGCCTCTTTGGAGTGTCTTTTTCCTAATCTTTTGTGTGACTTCACTGAAGTAATGATGATTCTACTTACTGTATTACTCATATTATTTCATGTCCAAATTCAACTAGTCGAGACTTGGCTTTACATGGACCTGGATAACTTAAGCTAAGGCCCTTCTTTCAAAATGGGCCAGGTAATCTCCAGAGTTATATATTTCCACCATGTGCCACATATGAAAAGGATACTTTAGGATTATTAATGAAATGTAAATCTTGGGCTCTGCTCATGGATGGGAATTACACTTGGAAATACAAATCTGTGGGATTCAGAGTTCAAAGCCATGGTTCATGCTAGAGCATCCCAAGGATGGAATATGATATTTCCCCACTGTGGACTGTATCTTCTACTTGCTCCACTGCTTTGGGCCTTTACTTCCATTACCTGGCAAGAAATTGGATTGTAAATGCTGGAAAATCCATGTTAAACATGAAGTCAGACTTGAACCGTGGGAGGACAGAGTCGCAGGACAGAACTGTGTTTATTTTTAGTGAGTGGCCAACATTTCCATCCCTTGGGCAGCTGAAGGAACGTCTGAAGGGTCCCACTGGGGGCCACATGACCCACCCACCTCAGAGACACGGCCAAGGGCCAGCCCAGGCCAAGCTCCACAAGGTCCGTGTCGTGGGTGATCGATGTGCATCACCCTGCCTTTGGTCACGGCTTTTAACAAGCTGTCAGAACCTGCTAACGCTGCTTTTCAGGCAATGCTGCAATTTCCTTTCCTGTCTGCAGCTGATGTCTCATAAATACAAGGTAAGTTGGAAATGAAAAGATTAGTCTTGTTTCTGCTGAAGACAGGAACATTTTTAATCTTAATTTCTCACCTACCTTTCATGAAGAATATATTCCCCACGAATATCTAGTTCTCCATCCATCTTTCACTATCTATTACCTACTGGGCTCTAGGCTGAATCATTAAAAAGAAGCAAGGAGAAGAAAATGGGACAATTTTAAATTCTTTTTGACGTCTTGATTAAACAATATAATCACTTTTCTGGGGGAGATTATAAATGCCAACATCTAAATTTATCCGTTTAAGCTTAGATAACCGTAAACTTCTTGATGCCTGAGCGCCTTCACACATCTCAGCTATTTTTTAAAGTAAAATATTTCCTGCTCACCTCTACGCTTTTGTTCTTCTTTTGTTGTCATACCCAAAGCTGCTGTGCAGAGATTTTAAGCAAGAACAACTGAGGTGGAGAGTGAATCCAGTTTGGATGGCGGGTGCTGTGCTGGATCCCACTGCCCTGAGCTGAGATGCAGATGTGCAAGGAGGGTGTGGGAGATGACACAAGGGCATCTCATGAGCATCACACTCCCATGTAAACCATGCAGAATTGGGGACATCAGGGTTATGAGATAATCATCAGCCACAGTGTGGCCACACAACCTGGGCAGTGACCATCCCTGTGCTGGCACTGCTGAGGGACCTCAGATCCTGGGGTCAGTCTTGGACAAGACAGACACTGGGGGGCTGGAGCATGTCCAGGGAAGGGAACGGAGCTGGGAAGGGTCTGGAGCCCCAGGAGCGGCTGAGGGAGCTGGGAAAGGGGCTGAGCCTGGAGCAAAGGAGGCTCAGGGGGGACCTTGTGGCTCTGCACAAGTCCCTGACAGGAGGGGGCAGCTGGGAGGGTCAGGCTCTGCTCCCAGGGAACAGGGACAAGATGAGAGAAAACAGCCTCAGATTGCACCAGGGGAGGTTTAGTTTGGGTATTGGGGCAAATTTCTTCACCAAAAGAGTTCTCCAGCCCTGGCACAGCTGCCCAGGGCAGGAGTGGAGTCCCCATCCCTGGAGGGATTTAAAAGCCATGTGGATGTGGGACAGGGGGCAGTGGTGCCCTTGGTAGTGCTGGGGGAAGAGTTGGACTCAGCTTCAAAGGTCTTTTTCAGCCCTGATGATTCCGTGGTTCCGTGCTGGAGTCAGCAGTGGAAGGTGGATGAGCCACAATGGGGTGGCTGTGATGAACGTGCTCAGCAGTGCCTGAGCCCCTGTCCCGGCTCAGGGGGTGTCCAGGGGGGCACTCCCAGAGTTCCTTTTTCAGAATTCAGGGATGAAATGCTCAGGAGGGGAAGGAAACATTCACAGCAGTGAACAAGACACATCAGAGGCTTGGTAATGTAGCTGCTTATACCTTTTCCCAAAGAGCATGGCAGGTGACTTGAAAGCATAATTTGCTTAATTAAAACAACCTAAGGCAGTGAGTGGGGAAAACTGAGATGGGATCTGGGCTTTGGGAGTGTTGAATGGCCCCAGATGATTACAGACTTCTGTTTCCTTCTTCAACTTATTTATTAACAAGTGCTGAAGTCAGCAGCACATTTTTAAGGGGTAAATAACTAGACTTTAATTTGTTTCAAGATCTATTTTAATTTTTTGATGCATGTATGTATATTCCTACTCATACTGGAGTAAAATCAGAACAGCTGGTGCTGTGGGACTTTGATAAGCTGCTAGCTGCAATGCAAAAATATATTTTTATTTTAAAAGAAGAGTTCCAGGTATTTGAGATGTTTGTGTATCAAGAAAGTATTATGGGTCACCTTTAATGTATGAGCCTGGTAATCAAAATGGGTTAATTAGGAAACCTGAAGGCTATAAGTAATGTTTACTTTCATTAACTAAATTGTATTTGAAATGTTACGATGAAGGAATGTGGCCTATGTGGTGGTCTCACCTCATCTTCTGTTTACAGGAAAGTCATCATGCAATAAGCCAAAGTACAATATCTGTGTGTAAATGTAAATACATATATAAAAATATATCTATATCTACATGAACAAGATATAATTAGAGGGAAGCAGTTCCTTACAATATGGAATTTATTGTATAGGAACTTGAGCAGCTCCAGCTGATGCTAATTAACTCTCCACCCTGCAAATGTGTGCAGCAGAACTGGTGGTGAAGACAGGAGAAATATGAAATATGGCACAGGAGATTTTACTTTAGCTTGCACCTGCTAAGCACAAGGAGCCAAATCTTCAGCTGATGTCAACCAATCAAAATCTCTGCCTGCAGAGGAGTGACACTGATTTACACCAGCCAAGAATCTGGCCAGGGACGTTACTGGCTTGGCATTATGGATGCAGCAGCTGGTGCTGACTTGTTAAGAACAAAGGACCACATGCCAAAAAGCCCATTAAAAGGAGCTCCTTTGATGTTTCACTTCATCTGGGATAAATTTAAAATGGAGGAGGCTGTCAATTTTCCTTAGTCTAGACATTCTGTGTCATTGGGTCCGTGTCACGCTGCAGTGTGACCTTCATGTGCTGCATCGCCAGAAACTGAGGATTCGATGCTTTCAGATGTTGAAAACTCAGTGAGGAATTGGCAATCCTGTTATGGGTGACTCTGGAAGATGCTGCCAGCCTTTGAGACAGACCCCAGCCTGTGGGGGGAAATAGCAGTTGTCTCTCTTTATCTTGAAGTTTTAAATTCATTTTTAGAAGGAAGGAGATGCCTCTTTTTTTCTGGAGGGCCCCTTTTGCATTTTTTGGAGTACCAGCTCTTCAGCTTTGCTCTTTGTCTCAAAGGCCTGTTGCCAGTTTCCCCGTCATCTGGTGGGACAAAGGGTGTAGGAGAAGTAAGGTATCAGCATGGAGGGGTATTCCTTGATATTCCATTCCTTTAACCTATTTATTTATTAAATCAGAAGACAGGTGTGGTGACCTCCTGCCCTGTCATACGGAGGCAAGGCCATCCCTACAGATCGTAGGCAGTGATGTCAGCAAGAGGGGAGGGTGATGCTCAGGGCTGTGTGAGCCAAAGCTGGTTTTCACTGACAATGCTCTGATGTCACAGTGACCCTGGCTGAGATCATTTTCCAGTGGAACCAATTGTTCTTTATCAATTCCTCTGTGGCTTAAGGCAATGAGCAGCCAGAGATGGATGAGTTTTCTTGGGCTTTGTTTCTTTGGGGTTTTCTTGTGGGTGTTTTTGTTTGGTTTTGTGTGTTTAAGGGCATGATCATAAAATAATTTGACTGGAGTTGAAGTTTCCTTCAGGAAGTGCCATTTGAGGATTAAAGGCTCAATTTTCTGTTATGGGACGTAGCAGTGAAGCTGTTGGGCAGAAAGGCCCTTGTTTCTCTAGAAGACAGAAGGATGTCTGCCCTGTTAATGATGTTACAGAACACATTTTTATGAGTGGAACCTATAAATTCCATTTTCCCAAAGATGTTCCTGTTGTGTGAAGATCCAAGTTAAAGTTCAGCATGTGAAAACCGAGACTTTGATTCTTCCACTGTTTTCCATCTTGGTTAGTTTGGACTCCATGATGTTAAAAGTCTTTTCCAACCTACACTGTTCTATGATCCTGTGATTCTGTGACATTTCTGTCTTGAGCTGTCAGAGCTGGTAAGAATGTGAGACAATTTGAAGTGAAAGACTGGAGGGTGCAAGTCACTCGTTAGCACTCTGGGCAAGCAGCAGGCTGGAATACCAGAATCATTAAAATAATGATTAAAAGAGATGGGCTCTGTGGATTCAGTGACTGCATTATGCCACTGGAGTAAAGGGCCTCATTTTCCCCTAATTCACACTTGGTTTAAACTATGAACGACTCTTGTGCAGTCTGTGAAATGAATACTTGGCTCAGCCTGGCTGTGGTAAATTATCAGAAAGAGCTGAACTAGGTGCCTCGGACATGATGAGAATTCCAAGTGGTCCATGCCTTTCTTACCCTGCAAATCACCATTTAAATGTTCTGAATCATCCTGAACATTTTTTTTTTTAAGTCACACTGCATCAGATTACTCCTTGAGTCACTACAATAGCGTCTGATAGCTTCTAGCACGACATCCTGGAAATGCAAACATGGGTTTCTAACTCCGTGGTTTTGGGTTTGTGGCTGTTACAGGGAATGTCTCTAAAGTACAGCAGTAAATTTCAAAGTATTTTTCAATAACTGTTTCCATGGCTCTTAACAATATGAACAGACATCCTCTCACTCTGAGGACCAGTTGCCTGGGAGTGTTGGGTTTGTTAAAGATATGGCTCTGGCACAGCACGGCCAAAAAGGCACAACAAGAAAAACTGAAGATTCGAGGCATGAGCCTAAAACCCAAGACTGATTATCTCAAATGAGAAAATAATTACCAGGTACTTGACCAGCCTCCAAATTATGAAAGGTTTAATGAAAAGGAAATATTCTTTCCTTTCATCCTCTCCCAGCTCATAGGAAGGAAAAGGGAAAAATGTTAGTAAAATATACAAACATTGTAGTCGAGCAGCTGGATACTGGGAGCTCACTGGTGCCAGCAGTCACCTCAAATCGTGTGGGTGGGTTATTAGCTGCCCACTAAAATATTCTGCTGCAGTAATACCTTCTCATGATTCTGAGTCTAAGGTGATGTCCTGCAGGTGCCAGGCAGGAACATTTCCTTTTGCAGAATCACAGGACCATTAAGGTTGGAAAAAGCCCTCCAAGATCATCACCAAGTCCAACACCACCATGTCAACTGAACCACATCACCAAGTGCCACATTTACTACTCTTTGGAGCACTTCCAGGGATGGTGAGTCCACCTGCAAACCTGTTTCTGGGATTAACCACTCTGTCAGTGACGAAATTTTTCCTGCTGCCCAACCTGAACCTGCCCTGGCACAACTGGAGGCTGTTAAATACAGGGATTTGCTGGTGCAGCCACGGCAAACCCTTCTTCCACCAAAACTCTCCACGGCAGCTGGAGTAGTGGCACATCCTGTGCTGAGCAGCACATGGGTACCCATTCTCTCCCTGGAATAAGTGGTGTTCCCTTGTTTGGCACACCGAGGGAGAAGGTCAATTAACTATTTGCAAAGTGCTTCAAGAAAATAAATTGCCCTTCAGCACTGAGAGGCTGATTGTTAGGGGCTGGTGATTAGCTGGGCTTGGGATTGTTTGCTCTGAAGTCACTGCACTAATTTTGCCCAAAGCCTTCTGTAAACAAGCTGTTTCTTGACATTAAGAAGCTTTTCCTTCTTTGGACTGATTATAGGTTTGAAGCCTAGCAGCTCTTAGGTACACTTTCTGTTTTAAATGATTACAACTTTCTACAGTCAAATATTAGCTTTTGACAAAAGAAAGCCTCTTCCTTCTAAGAAATGTGGCCACAGCTGTCAACAAGGTTTAAAAAAAAACCCCAAAAGAGGTAGCTAGGAAAAAGAGAAGCTTTTTTATTAGAGATTTTTTTTTTTAATTTAGACTTTTAGTTTGAGATGTTATTGTTATAGCTGAGATAATTAAGCTTTATCCCCACCAGGCAGGATCATTTGAAGAAGCATTAATACAGGTGCATTGACACATTCATTGGGAGGAAGGGGCTGGCTGAGCCTCTCTCTTCAAGCCAGCAAAGTTACCTTGACTTTGGATCTTGACAGTTCTGGGAATGGAGCTGAGGACAGGGCTCAGCCCTGCCTCTCAGGATCCAGCGCCAGGTTTTTATTGAAAGGTGACTCAAGACTTGTTAAACATCACATTTTGACCAGGGAGCATGGGCAGAGCTCCATTACCAGGAGTTCAGGTAGTTTCCATGGATGTTAATGCTGAGCAACAGCTGATGCTGCCTCTTGCAAACAAGTCATCTGACAAGCATCAGGAGGCAGTTTGGGACAAAAGCCTCTTTTCTAGTCAGCAGGAGGAATTTTAGCCAAAACATCTGAATTTCATAGCACCCCTGGCCAACTGCAGCTCATTGACTGATTACAAGTGATGCCTTTTCCTCGGCAGCCATCTGAAAAATAAGTTCTCCGTCCTATCTTGCATCCCTTGACAAACCCTGGCATAACTAATAATGCTGTCATGGCTCTCAGTGTTTCCACTTCTCTGGGTTACCAGGCTGTTGAGATGATGTGCTCTGTTTGCTCATATCTAAGATTGCGTGGCTCAGCTGTGCCAAGCCTTGATTCATGATAAGGATTGAGCCATCAGTCTTTGTCAGGCAGAGGTTGGAGTCTTGGTTGGGATTATGGATGGCTGCTTGAGGCACATGTGGGTCTGTACAACTGGATCTAAGCCTTGAAAGAGGCAGAAGTTTCTTACATTTAAGGAATGTTAATTTCTGCTCCTCTCTGCTTGGGGTATTGGCAGCATCAGCTCCCAGCACGGAGGTCTGGGAGAGCTCAGCAGCTCAGGATGTTGGGCTTTTATTAAATTAAAATAAACCCCCCAGCAGGTGGTCTGTAATGTAAAGCCTACCTCCAGTGCTGATGTCTGATCTCATTAGGGACACACAGGGAATCAACCCTGAGTGTCCCCTCCCCAGCCACCTCTCAGGCTGACTTGGTGGCCAGGGAGGATTTGCAGCCCTGCCTCTGCTAAAATGAACTTTGGCCAGTTTCAAAGAAGCACTGTGTCACAAATCAACAAAAATCCACACTGGAACACTGGGAAGAGTGTTATATGCAAGGATGAAAAGCTGAATTATCCTGCTGTAAAGTGAAATGGGGGGAAAAAAGCAGTAACAATGGAACAGGGGATGTTTGCCTGGATTGTGTGTGTCTCAAGGAAAGGCAAGTTTAACCTGCTGTAATGCAGGGTCACTTCCCGTTAGCAAAACCCCCTGAAGGGAGAGAGGGGGAAATGTAAAAAGATACTTTACAGTAAAACAATATACTTATTTTACTCTGAGATCAAGGATTCTTTTTTATTTTTAAAGGAGCTTTTGAAAACCTACCCTTGGTTTTACAGAATATTTTTAACTCCTCCAATATCGTATGGTTTTCACTAAGTCATTATTTTAAAATGGAGCTGTTGTCATCTTTCTTGCACAGGGCGAGAATGACTCTTCTCCAGATGTAATTATGACTTTGTTCCTTAAATTTTCTCTTACAAGCAGCTGAACTTTTACAACTACAATCTATACTGGCTGAATTTTATTAATGGAGTCATTCTGCTTTCTGTTTCTTTGAGCTTTGCTCTCCCATATCTCCCAAAGCATTACACTTACATGTCTTTGTTCATTAGTTTTAAAGCCTTTCCTCGGCTGGAATAATAGAAAAAACATCTATTTCTGGTCATCCAGTTGCAATTCTGACTATTCTCAGTGGGGCATATATATTTCAAGTTGGGTTGGTGGGGATTTAGATATACAATTCCAGATAGCCTTAATGAGAGTAACAGTCCTAATTCCCCGCTCAGAATATTAAAAACTGGTCCAGGGTGTAGAGAGTGAAATGCTGTGATCTTACCTTTAAGTACCTTTGCCTTGTTCTTTTTTTTTTTATTCCTAAATATCATTTGCATCTGCGTTCGTTCGTTAAAGTAATTGAGAGCTGCTTTGAGGGTGAGGGAGTTGATTTTTGGAGCCCCTGTCTGGTTTGCTTTGCTGTGTTTTCCTGGGGATTGGCTGCACCTGGGTGCACCTTTGGAACAGAAAGGTTAATTCAAGAGGGAGCTGGAAGAAAGAGTTTAGCAAATTGACTCTGTTATTATTCTGATTGCCTTCAGTGTTAGACAAGAACAAGATGCACCTTTTTTATTGCCTTAATTAACTACCACCAAAAAAAAATCCCCACCATGCTGTGAATCTAATAAGGATTAAGATTTAGTTAGAATATTAGAACCAGACCCACAAGGAAGATACTTTTCATGCAGGAAGGACGTGTTGATTTTGTTCCTGAACTTCATCAGGAATCGTGGGGTTTTTTTAATTCTTTCTCAAGGCAACCTTTTATCATAAAATGCTAAGAAGCATCCATCCCCTATGCTAAGTTTAGGCCCCATTCTCAGTTTTGTTCATGCACTCCTTTTCCTTCTCTCCTAATCCACATCTTCACAGGGATCCCCCAGACCTTGTGGGGAGGATGCCACTGGTGGCTTTTCTTTTAGCAGGGAAGTGGTGCAGACAGAAGGGAAGGTTTTCTCCATTTGGACAATGTGTAAGAAATTTCCTGGAGCTTAATTGTCCATTCTTGAAGGTTCCTGTACTTACACTTGGAAGCCAATATCCATGGATAGCTACTCTGGTAGTTAGGAGTAAATGGAGTGTGAATACTCCAGGCAGCTCTTCTTTCTTGTGCTCAGATCAATATTCTGAGTTAGGGAGGAGAGATGTGACTTGGAGTCTTCTTCCCTCACTCTGGTCGCCACTGTTTTACCCGCCTCCCTTACAGCCCATTTGGAC
>NW_008238319.1:2729504-2752696 GCF_000691975.1 Corvus brachyrhynchos
CTGATTTTGGGGGGCCCAGCAGCAGCAAATGGTCTCTTCTGGGGATGCAGCCACGGTTTGAGCAGTTTGACAGTGAAGCTGTTTGGCTTCTCAACACACATTTGCTGCACAGACCATTTCTTGATATGAAGGCAAATTATCTCCCACTGTGCTGCTGCCATGGATGAGTAGAAACTCTTTTCTCCTTTCCTCTTTCTTCTCTTCTGTTTACTGCTGGCCAGTAAACTATTTTAATTTAAAAGGTGATTTAATGAGATGATCTGTTTTCCATTCAAGTTCTTCCTCGTGGCTTAGCTCCCCTCCTTTTTTCCCCCTCTATCCATCTGATTTCTTGGCTGCCTGAGTGAAAGGACTTTCTCCCCTGCTGCTCTGCAGTTTCTCAGTGCTACCTGCTGCTTTCTTCATCTTCTCCTACCCCACTGCTTGTTCCTACCTCCTCCCACAGCCACCCTTTGAGTCCATGACCCCATTAATCTGCCCCAGTGTTTTTCCCCCTCTCTGTGCCATCAAACATTTTTGTGTGACTGCAGGAATTAGATCAGTCAGGGAACGAAGGAACAGGTCCCTGGATATGCATGAGCTCTGAGAGGATGCACAGAATTGAGTCTGTCTATTTTCTTGAGAGCATTTGCATCAAAATTATTTCCATCTGAGAAAAGAGTTTGGTTGTGACAAAAGATAAGGGAAATATTTGCAGTGTATGAAAAGCAAGGAGAAAAATAAGTTCTGTCAGAGAGCAGGAGAGCTTGGATGCTACCCCAGAGTCTGGGAACTCTGTGTGCACCTCCCAGCTTTGACCAGATTTTCTGTAAGGCTGTGAAATTACTGTGGATGGGTTCATCTCAATGAATTTAATTAAAAATGAGGGTTGCTTGTGCTGATCTTCAGGGATCCCTCACGTAGCGGGAGCTGACTCCTTCTCACTGGATGGGCAGTTACAGAAAGGAGATTCAGCTGTTATGGTTGGAGTCGATGATGTCAGAGGGCTTTGCCAACCTAAACAATTCCGTGATTCTGTGCTCCAAACTCTGATCTACAGGGAAAGGGAAAACCAGTAAATGCTGTATCTTAATGCCTCTGATTTCCTCAGAAATACTGGATAGTCAAAAAGAGACATGAGCCAGTCAGGTCACTAAAATGCATAAGAGATGATAATTTTGTGGAAAAGAGTATTTCTTATCTCTTGTGGGTAGATTAAGGATTGGGACAGTGAACTGAAAACTTCTCACACGGCAGGATCTGATTTTAGTGAGTGACTTTGAGATAAGGAAGTGTCAAACACAGAATCATAGAAACACAGAATAATTTAGGTTGGAAAAACCCTTCAAGATCGTCGAGTCCAACCATCACCCAGCACTGCCAAGTCCATCGCTGACCCATGTCCCCAAGTGCCACATCCACAAATTCTTTAAATCCCTGCAGTGCCATCTCACCCTTTGTCATGGATTGGCTCAAAGGAGAAAAACATTTCTGATCTTCACTCTGTTCTCAACCAAGACATGGGAAAGAAGTGTTTAGAGAGGGGCAGCTGGGAATAAGCAGAAAAAGGAATTGTGTTATATCTGCTTTTAAAAAAGGAAACAAGAAAAATGAAGGAACCTCTACAAGGGCCTGGAGGGACAGGACACAGGGAATGGTTTCCCAGTGCCAGAGGACAGGGATGGATGGGATATTGGGCAGGAATTGCTCCCTGGGAGGGTGGGCAGGCCCTGGCACAGGGTGCCCAGACAAGCTCTGTCTGCCCCTGGATCCCTGGCAGCGTCCAAAGCCAGGCTGGATGGGGCTTGGAGCAGCCTGGGACAGTGGAAGGCGGGTGAAATGAGATGGTCTTTAAGATTCCTTCCAACCCAAATCATTCCATGATTCTAGGATTTAAAATTGTTTAAACCTCATCAAAATCATAGTTATGGATGATATAGTGGCTGTGATGAAAACCGAGTTCTAACAAGTTTTGGGATCAGGATTTTAACCCCTCTCCAGTGGAGTGGTTGTCTCAGAAGCATCTCCCATCCCCAATATTTCCAGTGCCCCATTCTGGCTCTGTGCAAAGTCACAGCAGGAACCAGCACCCAAAGGTCCAACTTGTACAACGCTTTGCCATGAAATTGTTTTGATGAGAAGGATGTTGCTCAACACCTACAACTGCAGGATCCTTCCACGCCAATAAAACTTATGTGGACAAGAGGACTGATGGGAAAAAAATATTCCCATGTTATGGGACTTGGAGTTGTTTCTCTGTTTTTCACAGGAACACCAATGCTGTTGGGAAGCAGGAAGAGGAACAGCACAACAGCCCCTGGTTCTCTTCCAGATGCAGCCTCCAGAGAAGCCATTGCTGCTGCTACTGATGGCTCATCCAACAGGGCAGTTCCCTCCAAAGACACCTCCAAATCCAAAGAGATCCAAGCACAGGGTGTCCTGAAACCAAAAATGCCTTTCTCCGACAGTGTATGCAACAGAAAAGCGTCATCAAGAATCCTCCGGGAAGAAAACGTTCACAGGCAAAAGCAGCTCCTAAAAAGTAAGGTACAAATCCTACTGTGGTTGTCAGGAATATGGTTTCAATAATAAGATGAGGTCAGTCTCAAAGAAAAAAAAGTGAAATAATGGAAAGTCAGGCCATTTTTGTCCAGCTTTAAGTGCTGAGTGTTGAGTCATCTGGTGAGAGATCAATCAGCTAATCTGACTGTATACATTGCTATGGTTAAT
The DNA here is from genome assembly GCF_000691975.1 of Corvus brachyrhynchos. NCBI lineage: Eukaryota > Metazoa > Chordata > Aves > Passeriformes > Corvidae > Corvus > Corvus brachyrhynchos. The sequence continues at coordinate 2,732,214 of NW_008238319.1, forward strand.
AGAAAACAAGATTTAAATTACAAAGATAGGCTTAGATTCCCAAGAAAATATTGAAAAAGCATTAAAATTGCAAAGTCAAGCAGCCCCAGACCGATCAAGTAACACCAGAACTGAGGTTATTTTTACAGCCTTGTTCTGATACCTTTCTTTCTCTCCCGCAACTTTTTTTTTTGACGCAACAACCTGAACTATGATTATCAACAAGGTTTCAGTGTAAAAAACATAATTTCTTTGGGTTCAGCACAGCAGTGTCTGGGATGTCTTACTTGCAACATTTATTCTCACAGCTAAAATGCAGGTGACACCACCAGCTGCATTCAGGCACCAGGTATTTTTGCAGAAGATGACTGAGATTAATTTGGGTTTAGTATGAATATGTCTGTGAGAAGTTTATTCCTTAAAAATGTTCTCATGGTCATAGAACCTTTTTTTCTTACAGCTGTTTTTTCTGAAGAGAATTTTTTTTGTAGAAAGGTAGGCAAAACTTTGTCATCATTGAGCATAAAGCTACTGAATGTCATACATTTCGAAGCCTAAATGCTGTTTTCAGTGCCTGAAGTTAAATCATGGCATTCCCCTAACTGGAAGTGACTTTGTTTTACAAAAGTGAAGCATCCACTGAGATCTGGCAAAGCCCAACTTAATCCACACCTCTGTAAACCTGGCTTAGGGAGGAATTTAATTTCATGTTCACAGGTTTCAAGGTTTATTCCAAAATGTTGGTGAGAACAGTGTTAGGGAGGAAATACAATTCAGGCTTTTATAAGGCAAATGTACCCTACACAGATCTTTTTAATATGTTTTTAAGTACAATATAATATGTACAATATGTCATAAAGAGGAAAATATTTTAAGTTTATTGTAACCAAAAATTGAAATAAAACAGTAACGGGCTTTATTCCCAGATATTTAGTTCTAGAAATCAAATTATTTGGCAAGGAAGGAGCACTCCAGTGTGACTTTTCAAAATAGTTCATATGGAAGTTCCTTTGTTATTTTGGATTCGTTCTGTCCGCTGAATGAGAATCTTGTCAGCTCTGATTTTTGAGCACACAGCCTCTTTTGGTCCTAATTTGTGCAGGGAGTATCAGTCAGTGAGCATTAAAACTTAATTATAAGTCTAGAAAATAATCTCTTTCTCTCAATGTGAATTGACAGCTTTCATAATAATACCCTAGAATGCACAATAACCTTTTGTTGATTATTTTTTTCATGGAGTCTTTCCACTGGCTAATGGATATATAGGAATGACAGAAAGCAAACTGGATTATAAACAAAGGGGGAAAAAAAACGGTGGTGCTGATGAAAGTCTCAGTGTGGTCAAAGGGAAATGATTTGTGGTTAAAGCCCGTAAGAATCTGGTATTTTCTGCAATAAATGGGAATGAACTCCAACTGCAGGTCACAGCAAGATATCCCTGGATTTCTGTGGGGCAACTTTTGGGAAAGGAGCACCAGCAAAGAGAGCTGAGCACCCAAGAGGTTTAATTGTGATTGTGCTTCCATGTGAGGGCTGGATAATGCGAGAGGAGCTCTGGGTGTCACAGGGCAGCAGGGAGCACCCACCACTAGATCTGATCTCCTCCGCCTAATGAGGCCTGTTAATAACAGCCTGGCTTTCTTATTTCAGGAACTGCCCTCTCTGTCTAATGAGGTGGAGAACCCAATAAAAAATTAGCCATGCACTCCTAATGAACTTTTAAATCTCTCCAAGGTGATTATGAATTCTGTGGTTCGAGGGACAGAACAAAGGAGCTCAAGGCACAGGACGAGTGGGAGCGAGGCAGGAGGGTGCCACTGTCCATGGTGCCACTGTCCAGGGTGTCACTGTCCAGGGTGACACTGTCCAGGGCTCGCTCTCCAGGTGTGACTTGGGAAAAAAACCTGCTCACCTGGCCAGGATCCAGCTCCCAGCTGGAGAAAACACCATGGACACTGAGGGTAACGCATATTTTTTTTCCTTTTTCCCTTTTTTCCTGCCTATTTTTACGTTTTCTTCCTTTTTTCCTTTTCTCTCTTTTTTCCCCCATGGATGGTGGGGATGGTGGGCCTAAGTTCACATTCCCTCGATTTTTTTCTCCTTTCCAGTGAAGTTTTGGCAGTTTGTATCCACTGCCAAGACTTGCTTGGTTGTCTGGTTGTCCAGGCTCCCCGTTTGGAGCTGCAGCTGCTGTTCCTGTGGGGGAACTCGTTAGGAGTTTGGGGATTTACAAATTCCCAGTTCCCCAAATGTCTGGCGCTTCCAGCACCAGCTGTAGGTGTGGACATGGCCCAGGTTGGTACCAGGCTCCAGCAGCAGATGGTCTTTCCTGCCTTTTCCTCCAGCATATATTGCAGACCCATCTCTGCTCCTGTCTTCTGTCCTAAGACATTCCTAAATGTTGAAGCAGCCTTTGACTGGGAAGTGTTTTGTTTCTGGATCAGCCATGGAGGGATCTAACAATCTAAATAAACAGGAAAGAACTGTCGGTGACGAGTTGCTTCGGTGATGGGGTGAGAAAAGGAAGTGGGTAAAACATCAAGAACTTGAATTTGGATGCAAAAATATGTAATTCAAAACCTAGATGTGTATAAACCTTGTAGGACTAGGGGGAATGGCTTCCCACTGCCAGAGGGCAGGGATGGATGGGATTTTGGGAAGGAATTGTTCCCTGGCAGGGTGGGCAGGCCCTGGCACAGGGTGCCCAGAGCAGCTGGGGCTGCCCCTGGATCCCTGGCAGTGCCCAAGGCCAGGCTGGACATTGGGGCTGGGAGCAGCCTGGGACAGTGGGAGGTGTCCCTGTCCATGGCAGGGGGTGGGATGAGATGATTTGAAGGTCCTTTCCAACCCAAACCCAAAATCATTTTCATCACTTTAATAATCTCTTCCTGAACTCAGCCCTATGCCCATCACACTTTTTCCTTTGAACTACATGAGAATGAAGCAGTGTCTCTGTTCCCTTTAGGAAGCCCTGGAAATCCACAACCCTCAGTTCATCTCTCGCTCCCAGAAGAGGCTGAAGAGGCTGGAGCACATGGTGCAGCTGAGGAGGGCCCAGCAGAGGGAGGCTCCTCCCAGCGCCCCCGCAGTGCTCGTTCGCAAGCTCTCCACATCCACTGCCAGCAGAAAGAAGCACTTCACCATCCCCGACCCTCTCAGTGGTGAGTTGTGACCAGCAGCAGGTCTGTGGCTGCCTTTGAAATCCTGTATGGAATTGCCATATCAAATTTGGGAAGAGACACAGGAGCGGCTGTTCCTGGCTCACCCTCCAGCATCTGTCCAGATGCTGCTGGCAGGAAATCCCAGCAGCTCAGAGATGGGTTAGTGAGGATGAGGAGCTTTCTGTGCTCTGTGGCAGCTGGGAGAGACCTCCTTGGGGACTTCTTGTCACTCTCACATGCAGTTGTGTTCTTCAGGATGGAGCAGTTGCTGCTGGCTGTGGGGGTGATGGCAATAAATGGAATTCATCCTCTCCCAGCTCACAGAATGACCAGTTTGGGGACAGAGGTGACAGCAGGGAGGCAGGTGGGATTTGGGATAGGAGCCCCAGCTTCAGGTGTGGCCTTGCCACTTGCCTCAGAAATCCCAGGGCTGGGAAAGAGCTCTGGTCTGCCCAGCCCTGCTAAATCAAGGTATCCAAACTCTGTGATTTCCTAATTGAAGCTGATGAGGTTGTGACAAACAGCCTCAACCCCCAGTGAGGGACCCCCTTCTCTCCCTCACAGCCCATACCACACCTCTGTAAATGTTATCTAAGCACAAGATGTTAAACAAATTGCTTTTCTTTCTCTTTTCGTTTTTCTTTTTTTTTTTTAATTGCCATCTGGATGTTAATTAATTCAGTTGACTAAAGAACAAAGATTTATTTGATTGATTGGCATTCCTCTTTACATCTTGGTTTTAAATCGGTGCCTGCTTGAAGATACATTATTCTACTGAAAAGCAATTTAGTTGAAAAGATTAAACAAACTAGAAAAGACACCTGGAGGATGCAGGTGTGGGAATATTTGATGTCCTCAACCCTGGGAAACACAAAGAGGTTTTTGGCTCCGTGGGGATTGACGATGGGTGCAGGAGAGGTGGGTGCAGCCCCATTTCAGGGTTCTTGGAGATGCCTGGAGAATTCCACCTTCCAGTGGTGCTGTGACAGGGTCTGTCCTACATCAGAGACCTACTGGGTTTTTATAGTGAGAGCTAAATAAACACAAGGAAACACAGCACAAAGCATGAATTCTATCTTAAAGACTCAATAGAATTAATTCACCATTTCAATTATCCAAGTTAATTTACCTGGAATCAGATCTCTCAGGGCTGTGCAGTGTGAGGACTCATGAGCTCTGCCAGCAGCAGTGGCACAGACCAGGAGTTTGTCATCTGTCCTAGAGGAAGTGTCAAAAATCTCCCCCTTTTTTCTGATCATCTTTGAAGGTCCCCCAAACCACTCTCAAATACCTTAGGAAAAGAAAAAAAAATGAAAGACTAAACCTATTTCTCCTGAAATTATAATGAAATTTTAATCTTTCTGCTTGTTTAATGAGTAATAAAATCACAATATTGAAATATATTCATTAATTATTGAAGTTAATGACTATTTCCATCTTTTGGTAGTTAGTCATTAAAGGTAAATTTGTCTAAAGAGAATCTTTGGTTTCTGTAACTCACCTGTCTTTGTGTAGCCACATGTGGTTTTCTGTTTGTGAGATGTTAATATCTTTATAATGACAGGAGTGTCCCATGTCTGTTATTGAAGCAGAACTGGAGTTAACACTGGAAATCCAAGATGCCTGGATAAAGCACAGCCCTGTAGGCTGCAGTACAGAGGGCTCTGGAGGACTGTGCTGAGCTTGCTCTGAGTCCTGGCAATTGATCTTTTAGGATTTGTGGGGGTGGATGCTGCTGTGCAGCAGGATTGGTATCATCTGTGAGACCCAGAGTGGGGGATTTTTTTTTTTCCTCACCCAGGGCACTGGATGTCTCTGTGCTTCTGATGTCTCTGCTGATGACATCCATTTATTGCTGATGGATCCATTTATAGGGAATCTACCAGCAAATCTCTTAGTGGAGAAAGGATGCTCCATCCCCAGAAAGCCTTGGCACAGGCAAAGTCTTCATGGAATGGTTTGGGTGGGAAGAGACCTTAAAGATAATTTCATTCCACCCCCTGCTTGTGGGTAAGGACACGTTCCACTATCCCAGGTTGCTCCAAGCCCCATCCAGCCTGGCCTGGGGCACTTCCAGGGATCCAGGGGCAGCCACAGCTTCTCTGTTCTCTTAAGAAATCTCTGCCAAATGCAGAGATTCCCTCCCACAGCTTTCCTGCTCTCAGGAATCAGGCTGCTCCTTCACAGCAACACCCCCTGGAACAGCATTGGAAGTTGGAGGGTAAAAGGATGACCTGGGAACGTGCTTAAGCATTCAGGCTTGTATTGATGGCACCTCTGGGTTCCAGGCTGTGATCTTGTGGTTGTTTGTTGATCATTTCCTTCCTTTCTTGTTTTTTTTTTTTTTTTTTTTCCCTTCTCTTTCCTGATGTCTTAGGATTTGTGGAGGTGAAGCTCTTCACGGCTCTGAGGTTCACAGGGCTCATTGCCAGCACACCCTCACACATTTTCCAAAGGGCTTTTTCCCAGGAGCAGGTTGGTTGATGGATTTAATTTCCACTGACCCTGCCAGAGTGACCCTGAGGATGGATCAGAGCCCAAGGCTGGGCAGCTGGAGCAGGTCATGAAGCACACTTAGCTCAAGCCCTGACTGTAACAACAGTTATCCAACTAATTCTCCACCTCAAGAGGACATTCCCTGCCCAGTTCCCTGTGTGCCCACACAGGAGGGTGGCCCAGGGTGGGGAGAGGTGGGTGCCTGCTTTTATTCAGGTGGAAATGGGGCCTAAACTGCAGCCCGAGGTGTTTTGTTGAGTTTGCTGCACTTATCTCTCTCTGAAATAAGCTTGGTACCTGTGCTTCTCTCTGGTCTTGCAGCTTTTATTCCAATGAAATAATTTACACCCAGAGCAAAGACCTGCAGAGATTTTTCTCTCTCCCAGAGAGATTATTCTAGCAGCCTAAAACATCTTTATTGATAATATGAAATTATTGACTAGCAGGGTTTCCCCATGTTTTGACAGTGTTGTTACAACCTTAGTTCCTTGTAAGAGTAAGAAATAATTGGCATTCAACATCATTTCCATATAAATACCAACATCTGTGCAGTTCCCATTTACCTTCCCGTGCTCAAAACCCCGAGTTGTTTACCAGTTTTTAATTGTCCTTCACGAGTGGGGTTTTACGAAACACTGAAAGTAATCTCAGGAAAATGAAAATGTTTATCCTGCACAAGATTTTATCATCACAAGAGCTCTTTGAAGGCACAGAACCTGCAACTCTCAGGCAGCCTTTGTGCTGTGTAATGGGTACTGCTAAATTTTGAGAGTGCTAATTAGCCCAAGATAGACAACTCTGCTGTTGACTGTGTCGAACAAATTAGAGATCCCACTGTGACGAACTGAATAGAAACAATGTTCAAATAACTGCATTTAAATCTCCAAAACCCATAATGTAATTACTGCAGTGACAGGACTACCAGCTGTTTATAGGCCTTTAAATCTGCATAATGAACAGCCCTGTGATCTTGGTGTGCACCGGCACTTTTGGAGGTTTTGCACAATTCCTCAGGCACATTTGGGGTTTTTTTCCCTACCTTCCCTTTTCCTGCCCTTTGAGGGGGTGCTGGTTCAGTGGAATTGGCCATATAAGTTGAAGGTTTTCCTTCAACCCCACAGTGGGACCTGCTGAGTTCCTCTGGATTTGCATCCAAACCCTCTGTCTTTAGTAATATCTTGGAAACAATTTATATCTCTTCAGTCATGCTTCTAAACCTTCCCCAAAAGTTTTTTTTTGGAACTGCAGGAGCCTGGAGGGCGAGGATTGCTGTTTGCTTGGGTTTTCCAGGGGTGGGTTTCTCCCCTGTGCCAGGGAGGTTTTTATTTGGACTGAGGGAGGAGAAGGTGGCAATCAGGGAATTTGCAATAATCCTGCAGCCACTCAGGTGTATTCTTGTGGTCTTCACACTGGTGCTTGGCTGTGACTTGATTTGGGTCCTTTTCCAGGTCCCTTTTCCCCATTAAAACTTTTAATAGTGCCACCCATTCTTTTGGTCTTTTTGGCTGGCAGCTCTGAGTAAAGCCTAAGCTGCAGTCAGGTAAAGGAATTAGGGAGAGGAATGACCTGTTCTGAAGATATTATTAAACTCATATTAACTCTGCCCCACCTTCCTCAATAACTGCTATTTTTGGGGAAAAAAATTGCTTTTTAAGATTATATGCTGTAATGAAATTAGAAAGATTTAGGAAGGCCAGGTGAGATGCTCATTTTTTTATTTTTTTATAAAATCCATGAATATATAAGTATCATTTGGATAGAGAGGACTGAAATCTCCAACATCATCCCCAAAATTAATTCAATATGAAAATGTTTTCATAAACCTCTCAACATTACTGCTTTTTAGAGATATTAGTGCTGTTTGAGAGACCTGAACAGCTGGAAAACCTGGGAACCACCTTCCTGTGGGTGCTCTTGGGGCAAGGAGCACTTGTGAGCTTCAGGATTTCTGTGGGGTGAGCAGGAGCCCAGGCAGCCTTACCCTCAACCCTTTAACTCATGGGTTATTGCATTTTGTATAAATAACACCAAAACCTCATGTCCTGAAGCAATTCAGTGCATGAAGTCACTGACAGAGGATGTGCAAAGTCTGGGCAGCGCCCCTGGGTGCAGGCACTGCTTTACATTCCCTGGATGAATTCCCAGGAAAATCCTATGGGCATGCCGAGCTCAACATCACCTCCACATCTATCTTAGATTCAATGCTGATTTATTTTTTAGGGGACCGTTGATTTAAAAACCCCCAGTGTTTAAAAATATGTTCTGTGTCCTAGGATTTCTCTGGGCAAATGGGTTTTTGGTGAATTATTTTTTCAGTTCACTAAAAAAGCAGATAAATTAGAGAACTACCACCAGCAGTGCTTTGCTTTTCACACACCCTCAAAGGCACATTTTAGCTCCTACCAAACTTTGAGAATTCACATTCATGTTAGAAGAAAACGTGTCTATATTCTCTATATTTTGATGAATTTTGTCACCGTTTTACTCTTCTAAGTGCTCCAGTGATTTAGTGGTAAATAGGAAGTCAGGGGCTGCTTCCAACACAATCATTTTATCTGTTCTCTGTCTAAATATTTACTGACTTCCCAAGCAGGAGAGTTACTCATCCTCTTGGAGGTGCAGTTTAGCATTAATTACAATATATTACAAGGACGACCCATTTACATTCATTTACAGCTTGCTGAGGTGGAGATGTGAGACCACTTGTAAATGCCAGAAACTCAGGAGTTTCACAGGGTTTCAACAAAACACCAATGAGGTGATTCAGTCCTCTCTGTCTAAGCCTTTCTTTAGCTGTGGTGCATCCCTGGAAATGCTGAAGGTCTGCTCTGAACTCCCTTCTTTCCCTTCAGTCACAACGGTTGTCTCCAAAAGTCCTCCAAGGCTATGAAATCTGATAAGGAGCTTTGATAAGGAACTGCTAAAACACAATTTAGAAGCCTATCAGCTTGGGGAATTGTCCACCTTGTGGCCCATTTGATCTTTACTTGGTAGGAAAGGGCTTTAATTCAGGTCTCCAGGATGAGCTTGGCAGGTTGTTACAGCTGCTCTTCCCCTTTGAAATGCACTTTCTTCTCGGTGCGAGGATTAACAACTATCTAAACGCACACATGACTTTTATTTTCTCATTTCTACCCCTTTTTTATTTACTTCTCATTTTACTTTTGAATCCTAATCCTACAATCCATCAAGGATTAGCCTTATTTCTGCTTGATGTTTGCATGTGATTTTTCTTCTCGTAAATAGCAAGCTGGGAGATGCTGCAGGAATGTTTAGCCATGAGAATTAACCTCGTGGCTCCACGCTGCTTCACAAAGGGCATTTTTAGAACTGAGGTGGATTTATTATTTTCTTGAAGGATTCTCCCCAGAGTCTCTTTTGAATCCATCCCTTCAAAGCCCTGCACAGCCACGTATCTTGTTCCAGGCAGAACCACGGCAGGGATGGGTCTGATGCCCTTCTGTGCCAGCAGGAGAGGATTATTCTGGAGCAACAGCACCTGCACAGCTCCCAGCCTCTGTGCTGCTTCCCAGAAATCGAAAACAGAGGCCACCCTGTCTTAGGGACTTGTAGGAAAAACACAGATTAGTTTATCAGTCTGTATGGGATAGGAACTGGGTCTGCAAATCTCTGGATGGGTTTTTCCTGTTCTGGTGGCTACACAAAGAGGTCTGGAATGTAAAACTGTCATCATGCCCCATCCCTGGAAGTGTTCAAAGCCAGGTTGGACAGGGCTTGGAGCAACCTGGGACAGTGGAAGGTGTCCCTGGGTCACAGGCAGTCTGCTCCCTGCACTTTCAGGGTTATTTGGACAGCAACAGCATCCAAGTGTTTATTCCTTTTAAGTGAATCAACATGTAAATGAGCATTAGAACTAATAAATAAAAGACAAATGATGTTTTCCTAGCAAATTGAGCATGTGGCTTGTGTGTACTGAAGATTTAACAAGGATGATTAAATGTAGACAACTGCTGAGTGGGGGAAAGTCAGTCCTGAGGCAGAGAAGGCTTCAGAGCCTCTCTCCTTTCTCAATTTGAGCTTTGGAAACTGCACCAGTTCAGAACTGAAACTGCTGCAGAGCTCCCTTTGATTTTTGATTGGAGGGATGGCTGAGAGACTTGGGATTGTTCAGCCTGGAAAAGGGTCCAGACACCTCAGAGCCCCTTGCAGGGCCTAGATGGGCTCCAATGGGAGAGGGACTTGGGTCAAGGGATGGAGGGACAGGACACAGGGAATGGCTTCCTGCTGCCAGAGGGCAGGGCTGGGTGGGATATTGGGCAGGAATTGTTCCCTGGGAGGGTGGGCAGGCCCTGGCACAGGGTGCCCAGAGCAGCTGGGGCTGCCCCTGGATCCCTGGCAGTGCCCAAGGCCAGGCTGGACATTGGGGCTGGGAGCAGCCTGGGACAGTGGGAGGTGTCCCTGCCATGGCAGGGGTGGCATGGGATGAGCTTTATGGTCCCTTCCACCCAAACCATTCTGTGATTCCATGAATTTTACAGAGAGATACAGCAGTGATCTCATTTATTTCCTGGCTTCCCACCTTGTACAAACACCCTCCCTTCCCATTCAGGACCCATTTTTGCAAGGAAGGTGTTAAAATCACCTGCTCCTGAGAACCACCAACTGCTCAGATCAGTAATTATTTTCTTGCATCCCGGGAAATGCTGATTGGAATTATCACAGACCTCTTCATACCTGACCAGGAAGGAGTAATGTCATTTGCCTCTTTCTGAAGCTCAGAGAATTATCCACAGCCCTGCAAAACAGGTGTAAATTGGATCAGAAATTACCGTACCAGGGCAGGTTCCTGACACACCAAGGAGGCAGACAGGGTGCAACTGCCTGCAGGAACCTGTGAGGAGGATTTGGAGAGATTGGGAGGTTTGGATCTGGCCTTAAGCTTTCATAACTTTAACCAGAAATGGTAAATCACGGCTCCATGGAAGATGACATTTGAGATTTCAGTAAAAGCAGATCCCTCCAGTACTAACTTTATTTTCTCTCTGCCAGACAACCTCTTCAAACCAAAGGAAAGAATCATTCCTGAGAAGGAGATGCACATGAGATCTAAAAGGTACAAATCCCTCTGGTTTAGAGTTTGTTCTGCTGTATCACCTTAGATTTGGGCAGCCCTGCCCTTTGAGCAGCCCTTTTCCAGCAGGTTCTGACAGCATGGGGCACCCATGGCATGGAAACCAAATCCTCAGCAGCTACCTCATGTTGAACTCTCAAAAACGGAAGCAGTGAGGTCACTCAGGATTTTTTTTCCTCCTGATTATGGCACAGAGGATGGGAATGACAGCAAATTATGAGGAATGTGGTGTCTGAGCTTTAACTGCACTGCACTTCATGCAAGGGAAGCTGCAAAAGCCACCATGAGGAATTCATCCTTGTTTTAAGATGTGTCCCATTCCTCTTCTCCAAAATGCAATCCCCAGCCAAAACAGGGTGCTTCAAGAACTTGCAATTGCAAAACATTATGAGGGAAAAAATACAACTAAACTAAAGGCTTTGTGCTCATGCAAAACCAGGAATGCTGGGAAGAGAGGTCCAGCTTTCTCTTCCAAATCCTGGGAATTTTATCATTGATTTTAATGGGAAAAGATCAGACCAGGAGTCACCTTCTTAATGGCAACTCCCGTTATTTTTAAAACGGGAAGATTGTGTTCTTCTTGGTAAAAAGTGTTCCTAATGACAGAGAAAAAATGTTAACAGTTTAGAGTCTTATAATGATGGTTTTCTTATATTTTAGAAAATGACTTGGAAATGATTGCTGGGTATTAATTGTGTGACATAAATACAAAAAAAAAAAAAAATGTACAGGCCAGATTCTGGTTTGAATTATGTTGCTGGAAATGGAAACCAACTCTACTGAGCTCTTGAGAAGCTACTGCATTGAAATCACCTACACCCATCTCTTTCTTTACTTTTTTTATTCCAAAATCAGAATTTTCAACAAGATTCAAAACAAGCCAGATTTCATATCAAACCATGATTGTTAATAATTTATACTTCTCATGCCATAAATCTAATTCAAGTCCTTAGAGATGCCCATTACAAGTATTGCAAGGAAGGCAAACATTCCCTACAGGAAAAATCAATTATTTGTGAGCCCCAGGGATGAGATGAACTCGACTTTCTGAATTCCTGACAGGATTTATGACAATTTACCTGAGGTTAAAAAGAAACAGGAAGAGAAGCAGAAGCGGATCATCATCCAGAGTAACAGGCTGCGTGTGGAGATGTTTAAAAAGGTAAAGAATTCCTGTTATTTCTGGAGCAAATGGACCCAGTAAATTTCAAGTCTGGGATGCCAACACCACCTCACCTCCAGTATCACTAAAGATTTCTGTCACCTCATGGATTTTAACAGTATTTTAAAGCACTTTTGCATCTTTTTTTTCTAGCAATTACTGGACCAGCTCCTTCACAGAAACACGGAGTGACAAAGGAGTCTCTTGCCCATCATCCTAATTGGATCTTGAATGCCTTTGACTGCTAGATAAGCCATAAAATTAACTGTTATCTCAATTACCTGGAGGTATTTTTCTTATCTTTGGCTCTTTGTATAAAGAAAGATCATTTATGTTTCAATTGAAATTTTAAGGCATCTTTCAAGTAATCAAAAACAGCCTAAAGGGGAGCACAGCTGTTCCAGAGCATCACCTTTTGGTCAGTTCACCCAGAGGAAATAATTTTAAGAATTTTTAATGCAAATACTGAATTACAGGGGTATTATTTATCCTAATCTTTTTAAAAAAGTACACTTCTCCACAGCAATAGCACCGCATTTGTAAGATGTGGAAAACTTACTTCTCCAAAGTATTTTATTAATTGATTTCGTGTGCGTGAAATCCTTGAAGAAAACTGTTATTTGTTATGTTTAGGAACCAGTTGAAATAGCATTTACCACATCATCAGACCAGCAGCAGTTTCACATTAATACTTAACATTCCAAAAGGGACCAATATTTCAGCTTTCTGAAGAACTCCATTCCTGTTCATAGAGTGAAACTACCTAGCAAGCTCTCCCATTAAAAAACAATATTTAAAAATTTGTTTGTAACACTTTTTTTCACGTTTTTCATTGTCACATACGTTTTACTCCACTTCTGTGAGCGTGAAGTATTTATAGAAATGGCAGATGAAGGAGTGGTGCCAAGAGGGATGTTTGCATCAAAACTCGCAGAACTCAAACCAGCTGTCATGTTTCCTCCCCAAAAAATATTTAAATCTTTATTTGTACATGTTGGAAGTAAAAACAAGCAGCTCACAAACCGATGGAGTTTATTTATGGAATAAAGTATGAGGATAATATTGATCCAACCGCTGTGTTTTTATTTGGTGCTGTTAAATATAACACAATTATTGAAACTGCCTGAGAAGTCGTGCCTTTGTACCCACAAATCCCAGGGGAAAATAATACTGCCCCTAAAAATCATTGCAAGTGTTAAACTTCGCTGCACAAAGTTTGAGGAGGGGTTTGAATGAGGCTGGAATTTGGCCTTTGATAGTTCTGCTTTGTTTTTCTAATCCAGCCTGAGATGTAAGGTCAGGATTTTTGGAAGAGGGGGATGTTTGTGAGCCACTGGGATAACCTCCAGCTGGGTGACCTGTGCTGGACACGAGGACCTGGGTATATTTTGTGCTCTGTTTCTGTTGGATTATTCTGCCTTTTTGTGTTTCAGCTTCCCAGCTAACGTAGCAATAATGCTGTTAATTTTTGCTCGCAGAGAAGACAGAGACCTGTTGAACAAATATATTGCATTCCAGATAGGCATCCCCAAAAACTCATCAACAGTTCAATCCATTGGGAGAGGACGTGGAAGGTAAGGCAGTGGGGAAGGACCTGCCAGGGTTCTTCCCTGAAAAGCACCTTTTTAACTAAGGAAGTCATTGAATACTGGAAACCAAAGCCAAGGCAGGAGCATAGGTGACTCCAAGTAGAACTCAGAAAAGGGATACAAGAAGAATTATCTTTGAAGCTTTTATTCACTTTTAGCTCACTACAACCACTATTTCCTATAGGATCAGTGCCCAAATCCCCTTTGAATTTAGTAGGAACTGATAATATTTCCCCCTTGAGTCCTCACTCTCTGATTTTTTGACTTCAGGAAAATGCAGCTTTGGTTCATCAAGTTTGTACCTTCAGGTGCATTATTTCCTGCACATCTGTGAGATGGAGGAATTTTATTTACATTTCACCCTACCTTAGTGTACACCCTCAGGCTTGCCTGGAGTCTCACCCCAAAGCCACAGCAAGATATTTTGGCATGGAGAGAAAATATTTGGAGTTTGGTATCCATGGAGGACAGACACAGCAAAATAATCCCTTCCCAGGTCAGGGATGTCCCCTGGGCTGGGACTGACACCAGAAGGGACCCCCAAAACTTTTACCACTTCTTCTCTGGCAGAGAGGAAGAGACAGGATCTTCCTCATTGGGAGTGAGAGTATTTTCCATGGAAATCAGGCATTTATCCTGCAGGATACCCAGGAATTCAAGGGAGATGGTTTAATCCACCTGCCGTAGTGTATCCCTACTCCATGCCCATATGTAAATGTATGTAAATAAATATGTGTATCTGACATGCTTCCCACTCTCTGGCTGGGAATATCCAACAGAGGAGCTTGATATTCCTTGGAAATCATTGCACCCAAGTGATCCTTGTGAGGAAATGAATGATGTGAGCATTTCCTGGGAAGAACAGCACAGGCTTCAGGTGGGATTTCACCCCTTGGCACCATCATGGATGGCCTGAGCAGGGAGTGGCATCTCCACTGACCTGGTTTCCTCTCCCTCCTTGGGAACAGAGTACAACACCCATCTGCTGCATCCCCACCTCCCTGGCTCAGGAGCCGCTCCCCTGGCTCACAGCATGAAGCCAAGTGCATCAGTCAAAGAAAAAAATCCTCTGGGTTTGTAGAAGGGTTATTTCCAAATGTTTTTATTTTCTCTAAATGTGATTTTTAAAACCTACAGGACAAATCTGCAGCAGTCTGAGGTGGGATTTCCTTTGTACAAATAAGCTGGTAAGGAAAATGCATGATGCAAATCACTGTCTGGGAATGTTTTACATGGTACAAAACCTGTGCTTCAGAAAACCAAAAATTAGCTCTGTTGCAAACCTAATTTCACTTTCAGGGCCTGAGAAAAGAAAGTATCTGGTAATGGATCCAGCAAACAATTCTGACATTCATTTCAGCTCTACAATCCAGTCATTGTGATAGAAAATGGACTGTGCAGGAAAATGTCACCTCAGGAAAACAGGAGCCTCCCAGGCATAGCCCTGGACAAGCAGGCATCAGCTTAAGGAAGTTCAGAGTTAGGGAAAAAGTGGTGGGATCTCCCTTTGGACCTGCAGGCACTTCAAAGAGCCCATTTGCCAGCAGGTAACAGGAAAATCAGAGGTGACCCATACTTGTCAAGCTGGAATTTTCCTTCTTGTTGGGAAAACTTGAGGATTGAGTTCAAGTTCTCTGGGTGTTGGTGCTGTGCCTTCGGGAGGGACACATCAGGATTCATAACAATGTTGGTTTGGGGGAGATTTGGGATGGTTTGGGGGTGTTTGAGCACAGAGCCTGGGTGGACTTGTCAGCACATTGCCTTGGCATTGTCCCTCCCAAACACAAAACCTCCCCATAGGGTTGGGATTCTGCGTTGATGGAAATGAAGCCCACATGGGGAACACTCAGCATTTGAGGTGAGCAAGACGTGGTGTTTGGTTGCTTGCTGGCATCATTAATCTCATCTGACAGAAATACCTCATGAAGGGTTGGAAGTCATTGTAACGTAAAGGACTGAGGGTTCCAGCGTTCTGGGGATTTATTTAAACCCAAATATTTTCCTGTGTATGTGTATGCAAGTCATTAGTTACATCTTGGAGTTTACTCAGCTGCTCAGAGAGATGAGGAGAATGTCTGGGTGAGATTTTTGAGGGGTTTTATTGTTGAGTATCTGGGCCTGGTCACGTTAGTGTAATGTTTTCTGGGAGAGAGCTGATTTACAAGGAAAACAACACACAAAAGCAGGGATAAAGTTCCTGGCAGCCCTCTCCAGAGGAAACCATTCCCTGATACAGCCCTTGCAGCAAGGCTAAAAATACAGCTTGCCTCATCTGCAGGAGTGTTTGCCCCTTTGACTGCAGGGACAGAAGTGCCTGTGTGCTTTGAGGGATGGATAATTATCTCCCCAGGAGCACTGAGTGGCTGCTTGTCCCTGCTGGAGCCCATCAGGACACAGGGCTGTCCCACAGGGTCACGTTTCTCCAGGCGTTGTGACTCCGGCCTCTGTAGTTCGTTGTTGGTTTGGGATGTGGCCGGATCCTGTGGGATGCCCTCCCTGGGCCCCCCCCCCCTGTCCAGGCCACAGCTCAGCACCAGGAAATGGGGGTTGGAGGAGTCCCAACCCCAGCTGCAACCATTCCCTTGAATAAAAGGGCATTTATTTCAACTGAAATGCAAATTCACCTGAGCATAAAACCAGATCTGAATGAAAGAAGCTACAGAAAATCTATCAAATTTACTGTCAGTAGAGGGGCTCAGTGCCTGTATGGAAATATTTATTAAGCTTTGGTTTAAATATGTGTCTATTTACACCAAAATCACAAAAATCCTTGCCCAAAATCCTTATCAGAGAGAGGAGCCTGTGCTGCTCATTGAGTGGTGCCACTCTGCCCATGGAGAAGGAGGTGCCAGTGCTGGGCACTGGAAGGGGAACTTGTTTCCCAGCTGGAGGTGTTTTGGGAGGTTATGGTTTTGTCTCTTGTCATTTCAGTTTAGCTGTGACAAAGCTGTTGGAATAAGCTTGTCATGTACGTTGGGAAAGGATCCTTCCCTGGGAGGGTGGGCAGGCCCTGGCACAGGGTGCCCAGAGCAGCTGGGGCTGCCCCTGGATCCCTGGCAGTGCCCAAGGCCAGGCTGGACATTGGGGCTGGGAGCAGCCTGGGACAGTGGGAGGTGTCCCTGCCCATGGCACTGGATGAGCTTTAAAGTCCCTCCCAACCCAAACCATTCCATGGTTCTATTTGAAACCTTATTTTTATGTCGAGAATATAAAGCATCCTCTCTTTTTTTTTTTTTTTTAGGTCAGGAATTTTACTTTTCCTAGTTCTCCTTGGCTCTGTACCAAAGCTGTGGGAGGCAGAATTACTTAATACTCATTTTAGATGACCCACAGAATAAGATAATGAGGTGTATCATCTCCCTACCAGCTGCAGAGTGATTAAAAAGTAAAAATAAAAAAAGGAGAAGAAACTGCACCAATTTTCTCATGGTACACACAGTTATTTAAAATGATATAAAATGGAAGTGCAATGAGCTGCTTGAGGATGGTGCTGCATAGATAGGAATGTGTAAAAGAGCTCCTAATTGCAGAAATTTGGTGGATATTTAAAAAAAAAAAATCACAGTGATGTATTTTTAGACTTCATGTTTAAAATATTTTTATTTTGTGCAGTATCTTACCAGGACTAGACTTCAGTTAATACATAATTATGGGATGCAAACCCTGTCACACAGAGGCTGCTCCGTGGTTCCAGGGTTATTGCAGGTCTGCCACTGGCTTGAGAAATTGGTATAAAATAGCAAAAAACCTTTTGGAATCCACTTTATCTTCAACTTCTTGCTTGGGGCATCTGCTGTTTCACCATCTAAAGGCCTCTTGCAGCTGTGCCTGACTGGGGAGACATCCTTTTAAATTTCATGTTTCTGTGGTTTTCCAGAACTTTTTGTTGTTAAAGTGAGCACTTGGTATCCATGCTGTGGGGAAATTAATAAAAATCCTGGCCAAAGGGTGTTGAGGGGAACAGTGTCCAGTCTGAGTGTGGGCTAATTTTCTCATTGCCTGATAATGGTGTCTGGAAGGAAGGTCCCTCAGCAGTCATTTAATTAATTGTGATATATAACTGTGGCCAGGGAGGCAAACAAGAACCATATTGAGAACAGGAGTCTGGTTTTGTAACTGGGTTGTCCTCTGAAATTGTGGCACTGCGGAAGGAGGCAGGGAAATATGCTGCAGACAGATTTTGCCGTGATTTGGGGGAGAAATGATGAGAAAAGAGCAATGTTCTGGTTAAATCCCAGGCTGGCTGCACGTGCAGCTGCCCGAGGAGGGAACAAGCAGTGTCCTCAGGGACAGCAATGCCTGGGCTTGAACAGTCCCAGAGTCACAGCATGCTTTGTGTTGGGAGAGACCTTAAATCCTGGCCAGTGCCACCTCTGCCATGGCAGGGACACCTTCCACTGTGCCAGCCTGCTCCAATCCCTGTCCAGGCCTTGAACACTTCCAGGGATTCAGGGGCAGCCACAGATGCTCTGGGAATTCCATCCCAGCCCCTCACCATCCTCACGGGGAACAATTCCTTCCCAATATCCCATCTATCCCTGCCCTCTGGCAGTGGAAGCCGTTCCCCGTGCCCTGTCCCTCCAGCCCTTGTCCCCAGTCCCTCTCCAGCTCTCCTGGAGCCCCTTTAGGCCTTGAAGGAGTTTTAAGTTCTCCCTGGATCCTCCTCCAGGTGAACACCCCCAGCTCTCCCAGCCAGAGCAGGGAGCTCCACCCCACTGTTGCTGGGATTATTTAGGTTGGAAAAGCCCTCTATGACCATCAAGCCTCTGAGCCCAGCAGTACCAAATCCAGCACTAAACCACATCCCCAAGTGCCACCTCACATCCCCCATAATCCCTGATGACAGCCCCGTCCTCCCCAGCCCTGCAGTGATGTCAGGGGCAGGGAGCCACCGGTTGTAGAGTTCCAATTTTTGGGGCATAACCCAGATCCTGGGTATGATACCCACATGAGTTCTCCGTGAGTAATGTTGTTCCAAGGAGTACCAAAGGAGTTAGTCACAAATCCCCACTTAGTGGTGCCAAATCTATCCTCAACTTGTGACGCTGCCGGGAGCACTTCTCTCATTTTGGGGTTTGCCATTAGGTGAAAATACAACTTTGAGGACTCACTGGCCTGTACAGAATGAGGGAATGGCCCAAGTTAAACTGCGTGAAAGATGGATAATTATGGGCTGCCTGCTCTGTCTGACACCATTAGCTGATGTTACAAATCCAACATTTTACTCCTGTTTGTTGTACCGTAGAGAGGTTTCACTTGCTGTGTTTGGGGCTCAGAGTTGTGCAACAGAACCTAACAGAAAATGCCTACAATAAAGGAGCTCTGTTTCATTCTTCCCTTCATAAATAACAGGAGATTAAGACCTAATTGATTTCATTCTTCCGTGATGGATACCACAGTAATTTTTAATGATTTCTCTCAAGTTTCCCATTAGGAATATTTATTTTTCTTTAAAAATGCCCCCAAATATGCTGTTTTCCTAATTTACTGTCCCAGCTTTTATGATGATGGATGTTGCATTGTTCTGTGGTTTGCAGAGGGCTAGACAGGAATATTAAAAATATACGACTTCATAATTTTTAGTCTGAGTTGAATGCTGTCCTCTTGTGAGACATGTAAAAATTTGTGGCTTTTTTTCTTCCTTTTGTTTTCAGGGAGACAGTGAAATTTGAGGAAACAGATCAAAGCCCTTATTCTCAATGTCTAGTCTGGTGTAAAAAAAACCAACCCTCCTCACATATTTAATGGGTTATTTGTTGGATTTAAAGGGATTTTAGCACAGGACACCTTCCTGATGTATTTTCAGGAATGTCCTGTTTGATATAAGGATCTTGCTGGAAAATCATTACTTCTCAGTATTGAAATTATGGGAAAACTTAAAATTGCGTTTATTCCCCCTTGGAGGTTTAGGGCTGTGCAGACATCCCAAAGGTTGCTTGCTTATTTGTTTGGGTTTTATGAGGGTATTTCTCATGTGCTACTAAAAACAGAAGAATGTTCAGCTCATGGGGTTTTTCCCTCTTCCTGGAGGAAGGCTGGAAGAAGAAAATGTTGATGGGTGATCTGGTGCGGGGTAAAGCTGGGAACCAGGGAATCACAGAAAATCCCAGGTTGGAAGGAACCCACAAGGATCATTGAGTGCAACCCCTGGTCCTGCCCAGACACCCCAACAACCCCACCCTGGGCACCCCTGGCAGCACTGCCCAAACGCTCCTGGAGCTCTGGCAGCCTCGGGGCCGTGCCCATTCCCTGGGGAGCCTGGGCAGTGCCCAGCACCCTCTGGGGGAAGAACCTTTCCCTGATACCCAACCTAAACCTCCCCTGAGACAGCTCCAGCCGTTCCCTGTGTCCTGTTCCTGTCACAGATTGGAGCTGTCCCTCAGGAGGAGCTGCAGACCCCCATGAGGTCTCCCCTCAGTCTCCTCCAGCTGAGCAAACCCAGAGACCTCAGGTGCTCCTCATGTGGCCCCTCCAAACCCTTCCTCACCTTCACAGCTCTCCTTTGGACACTCTTCTGATAGCTTTGTACCCTGAGCCCCACATTCCTGGGATGTTGAGGCTGTAGGGTCAGGGTTTGGGGGTGCAGGGGTGCCCCAAGGTGGGCAGGGTGCCAGTGATGTCTGTGCTCACGGAGAGCTCGGTGTTTGCCTGACCGAGGGTTTGTGCTGCAGGAAAAGAATGTGTGAGGTTTGGGGTTTTATGTTTTAACTGCTGAAGAATTTCGGGGTTGCTGTTGTTGCTGTTCAGGTCCTGTACCCTTGCAGTGCTGGGTTTCTTTGTTTGCTCTTCCCTAAGCTCCTCTTGGCTTTTTCACCCCTGGCCCCGTGACAGCCGCCTGCAACGGGCTCTGTGCAGTTCCCTCTAAAGAAGTGCATGGAGCTTAATCACCATTAAGGCAGAGCTTGCTCCCCTGCCTTGCTAGAGGAAAGGAACTGCTTTCCAAAATTATATTGCCTGTGGAGCAGCAGGATAAACTGGGCAGGGAAAACAGGAGAGCAGGAATG
>NW_008238319.1:2752710-2757974 GCF_000691975.1 Corvus brachyrhynchos
ATGAGCCCGTGGCACTCAGCATCAGCCCTGCTGTCCTTCTTCCAGGTACAAACGATGCTGGCAGGGAGTGCTCTCCAAACACAGCTGAATGGAAGGGGTTTGCTCTCTCTGATTGTGGTTTATCCCCGAGACAGACTGAAAATCCCGCATGTCATTTATTAAATGTGTAAAGAAATCCAGAATGGCTTCGTCAGTTTTGTTTATGCTTGAATTTAATGTTAAAGTGCTTTGTCACTCAGGCAAGGTAGGAGTTGGTTTAGTTTTTCTCTTTATTAAAAAACAAATCCAGAAACATTTCAGTTTCAGTGTTTAATTCCATGTTCTAGCCTGTTGATTTGCCATAGTGGTTCAAGGCTCTCTACAAATGCAAAGGACCGTGTTACTCCAAATAGCTCCACAAAATCCCACTTTCCTAAGAGTGTCCTTTTCACTGTGCAGCAAGGGAGAAACTTGAGTCAATCCTTGGTTCTCAAAGGCAGAGAATCATGGAATGGTTTGGGTTGGAAGGGACCTTAAAGCCCATCCAGTGCCACCCCTGCCATGGGCAGGGACACCTTCCACTGTCCCAGGTGCTCCAAGCCCCATCCAACCTGGCCTTGGACACTGCCAGGGATGGAAGAGCCACAGGAGAAGTCTGTCGCTGTCACTGAGCTCTATTGGATCCCAGCTGGGCACTGGGAGCCCTTTATTTTGGATGAACAAATGGACCAGGGCCTCATGGCCAGTGGAGGAACCAGTTCTGGCTGGAGCCAGGCACCGACTGCTCTGCCCCCTCTTGCTGTTCCCAGCTGCATTGGCCAACACAGCTCTGGGACAGAAATTCCAGATGAATCCAGTATTATGGGACCTTTAGGACACAAAGAAAAAAACATAACCAAAGGAGAGGAAGGTAGGGATGTATTTATTGATAACAGAACGGTGAGATTGCTGATCTCACATTGCATTTCCTGGGTTTCACAGCCTGGTGCAGACTCACTGTGCTGCTCAGGGCAGCTCAGCAGCTCCTCAAGGCATGCACAGAGGGTGAAAGCCTGCCCTTGGAGAGTGGGAAATCCATAGAATCCGTCTCTCAAGTATGTGCAGCAACAGGATTTACAGCCAGGGTTTGATTTCAGTGCTCAGCCCTGGTGGATGCTCTTCCATGTCTGAGTACTGGGACAGAGGTCTGCAGAGCAGAGCAGTGCTCTGTGGCTAAAGGTCAGGCTGAATCGCGCTCTATCTATGCCTGTTAATTATAGAGGACTGTAATCTGCCACTGCAGTCACAATTAAGCAGGATCTTGATTGTGCAGAGAGTTAATGAAGTGAGGGAGGACTGGAGACACAAAGTCTCAGCAGCTGGCTGGGGGGACACACAGATTTCAAAGGGAAGAGCTTTTTTGTTTTGTTTTGTTTACTCTAAGAAGGAAAAACTTTAGCCTGGAGGCCCCAAAACTGGAGATCCCTGTAGCTAAGCCCAGACAAGTCCTCATGCATTTTGGCACATAGGGGAATAATAAAAAAAAAAAAATCTGGATAATACTCAATGTTGTGATTACAGTGAGGTTTCCTGGATAGCCAAGAGGGGATCACAGCTGATCTGGGAAGATGTGAGAGCAGTGTTACAGAGGTGCTTTCTGCCCAGCAGAACCTCTTATCCTGAAATAGTTCAGCTCTCTGAGGTGGCTTATCCTCTCTTCATTTAACTCCAGCTGTAACACAAGGGATGCAAATCCTGCTCTGGCAGAGCAGGCCAGCAGACAGCTTTCCTTTTCCTCCTTTTTTTTTCCTTTTCCTCCTTTTCCTTTTCTCATACTCCACACCCCATAGCATACCATAACCCATCTGACAATTAATATTAATTTGTTACCTCGCCTTGGAGCTAATGCCACCAAAGCATTACAGTATCAGTCTGGAGGATTTATTTACACTTAATCCATTCTCTCTCCACTCCTTATGTTTTCTCTGTTGTCTCCATCAGTCACTAATTCCTTCTCAAAACTCCTTTAACCGAGGGGAACTAATGGAAATTCACATTTCCCTCAGCGCATCCTCCTCCTTGCTGGTGTGTGTGTGTTGAGCTCGTTCCCAGGTAAGTTATTCCACACTGCTCCCTTCCTTATTGCTCTCTTCTGGACTGACCTTTCCAGCGCCATGTGAACCAAAGCTCCTGCATGGATCGCTAATTTGATGAGCACACGCCCGGCCGGCCGCCTG
Source organism: Corvus brachyrhynchos (assembly GCF_000691975.1). NCBI lineage: Eukaryota > Metazoa > Chordata > Aves > Passeriformes > Corvidae > Corvus > Corvus brachyrhynchos. Next base: position 2,754,906 of record NW_008238319.1, read on the forward strand.
TGTTGTCACACGGTCAAATATTCATCCTTCCAAATCGGAGTGCCCTTTACATCGAATTATTTCCACATCTAAATGCAAAGTAAGAGTTGAGCTACTCCGCTGTGCCCTGTGGCAGTGACACAGGGACAAGGCGGGGGCAGGTGGGAGAGCTGGGGAGGGAGAAGGGTTCTGCTTCGGGAATGACAACAGCGAGCGATGAATGCAGGGCACATTCCTGCGCACCCTGTCAGCATCTCCAATTCTCACATTCTCCGGCTGAAAAAAGCGTGTTCAAGTGTTTCCGAACCACTCCCGGGGGAAGCGAGGGCCGCACAGTCCGGAGGTGCGCCTGAAGAGGGCTCCTGATAGGATCTGGGAGATCCTTGTCGCTTCATTCCTTGGATGTTCCTCCGGCCACAGGTGACCCGGAGCCCCAGGGCGAGATATTCATGCACACACCTCAAAGCACAGCGGGGTTCCAGCAGCAGGATTTGTTCTCTCCAGCTTGTGGGTAGTGCCTGGCTCGATTTTCCTGCAGAGGCTCAAAGCCAAAAGCAAACCAAGCACCCAGCATGTGCCAGGCTCTGTCTGCAGTAACAGAGATAAAAGGGTGCTGTGTCAGGCTTCCCTTGCCCAAGGAGGTAAAAATGAGGAGTAAAAAGAGGATTTAGCCGTTCTTACGCTGTTGCTATTGCAGGATAGCCCTGAACTAGCACAGAGTGGAGGGGATGCTTTGGAAGGAAAAGTTTCTTGGGGCTGAAGCGAAGAAAAACGAATTATATAGGGTAAGGAAGATAGGGAGGATAAAAATGAAGGGGGGGAAGCATAAAGAAGGAGCAGCAAAAAATAAAAAGGTAAAAACAACCCCAAAAGCAGTGAGACACCTCCACACACCCCCCTCCCTCTGTTCCTCTTCCCCTGAGAGTGCTAAAGAACAGGGATGGATGGATGGATGGATGGATGGATGGATGGAAAGCCATAGCCCATGGGAATAACCTGGATAACTGGGGCTGTGGCCCTCTTTGAAGCAGCCACACAACCGGGATGCAATTTTCATTTCCTGCAGGGAAACTCGGCCTTGTTCTTCTGAGGTGGATAAACCAAACCTTGTAAAACTAATTGTGAGAGGCACTTTGACATGAGAAATTCAGAGGCCAGGCCTGGCCTCTCCCCTGCACACCCCAGTGAAGCAGGGGCACTTCCCATTACCTGCCCTGTGCCTCGAGGGTCTTTTTTTCCCAAGAGAATTTTGAAACGGAGATAAAATTGTGCTGTTGTTCTCCAGAGGTAGCTGTAATTCAGTAGCATTCCTACATGGATGTTGTTAATAAAATAGTTGGGGCTCTGTGGTGATAAATTATCGATTTATCAATTTCAAGCCCATAAAATTAGAGTGGTAAAAGGCAACAATTCTTTTCTGGTAAAGTTTTGGGGGGAAGAGGAGAAACTTTGATAGTATCTACTTCATTCATGCTAATGAATGACCAAGATATAATTGGCTCCACATTCTCTGCTAGCAAATATTGTTTCTCAGATAAAAGTAGTACCACTGAAAAGAAAAGCCTTGTGGGATTACCAAAACCCTATTTAGAAGTCTTTAGCTCCCTTTAACTGACTTTTTTTTCTTTTTAATGGGAGAAATACCTTCAAAGACACTAAAGATGTCTACGTGGCTTTTACGGTGGCCTTCCACAAAGGAGTTTTCTGTTTGAATTTTAATGTTTTTAACCAATGTTCTGTGTGGAGCACATATGTCCTTAATGAGAGAGTTGATAGAGTTCATTAGTTTATATCTGAGGGATGAAATGTTGCTGAGTGTAGCTGTTAAATTGTAATTGATAATGGCTGAGTAGGGAAAAGTTAGCATTTGGCTATTTAAAGTTACACACAGGCTAATCCCGAGGAGAGGGAATACACATGGTGAGGAAGATGTGAAGTGAGACTTGAGGTGTAAATGCAGACAAAATGCAAATTTCAGAGCAGCTGGGGGCAAGTCCGTGGGTCTGGTTTTGGGCAGAGGGGTAGGAGGTGAAAAGTGCTTTTTAAGTGTGAAGAGCAGCAGTTGAGAGCCCTTTCTTCACATTCTTCATGATCCCAGCCCTTTTCCAGGTTTATTTGTGCTGGGATTACCACTGTTATCCCTGGATGCCTCAGTGATGCTGCCAGGGAACAGTGCCAGGCTCCAGTTTGGGAACCACAGAGGTTGTACCCCTGGAATTTCTGGCTCAGTTATCCCCAGAGCTGGTGCAAAGCATAGTCTGGATCACTTGGAATAATCACCAGCCTCTGCTACAGAACAGCCCCAAATCTGTGCTTCCAAACTCCATTTCTAAATGGGATTGCATGGCTCTTATGCCTGCTGGCCTACAGACACATCTCAGAACGCTTCTGCCAACTGTTTCATGCACAATGTACACGGAGCCAAGCTGCAGAATTCAGTATCAATATCCAAACTCTGAGATTTGGGAAGGATCTTAATAAATTAAAGCTAAAAACCACACAATAAAAGTCTGTGAGGATCTTCAGGATTAGATTCTTTTTTTCCTGCTGCTCCACAGCAACATGTGGGCATTACATGTGTTTTGGTGGTACATTAAGGAGTAGATAATCTGTATTTGGTTATTCTCCCAGACAGTCAGTAATAATAATTTGAATGAGGGAGATTTAAAAAAATGCATCTGGCAACTCTGTGGGTGTGTTTTGTTGTTTGTTTTCTTTTTTTTTTCCCCTCCTTCTTTTAAAACCCCCACAATATAAAATAAGAAACACCACCAGAAACAACTCTGAAATAATTATGAAACCAATAAATAACCCCTGAGCTCTAACGTACACAGATGACTTTCCAGAGGCGGCAGCCAGGCTTGTGTGTGGAGTAAAAAAAAATGGGAAAACTGCTGGAGCAGGGATGGGAGGGGGGACCCCGAAGCCCCCCGGGGCTGGGACCCTGCGGAGGGGCGGCCGCGGGGCTCAGATGTTCCGCGGGTGATGGCTTAAGTTCGGTCCTTGCCAAAACAACAGCAACAACAAAAAAGAAATAACCGACACAAACCTATTTAAAATAAAGGGGGAAAAAAAGAAAAGAGGAAAGAA
>NW_008238319.1:2758018-2758300 GCF_000691975.1 Corvus brachyrhynchos
TTTTTTTCCCCTGAGCAGCCGAGCCCAGCTCATCAGCAGCTGAGGCAGGAGCAGGAGGGGTTTTGGAGTTAACTGCATGCAGGAAATCTCTCACATCCTGAGTCCCAGCTCGCTCCTCTCGGTAACTGTATATTATGGGGCTGCTCTCCAGCCCCAGCTGATGAAAGTTTGTCTCCCTCAGTCTGGGCTGCGATGTCAAAGCGCCGCCAGGCAGCCCAGCCGCGCTCCCCCCGTGCGCTGCCCCCGGCCCGGCTCCCCGCGCTGCTGCTGCTGCTGCTCGGC
>NW_008238319.1:2758408-2777840 GCF_000691975.1 Corvus brachyrhynchos
TAAACCCCCGGTGTGCGGCCCCCCGGCCCCCCCAGCGCCGTGGGGTCCCATCCTCCGGCACCCCCAAACCCGCTGGTTGCTTCCCTGCACCCCCATCCCCCGGGACCCCTATCCCTGCACCCCCCGCCCTGCCGGTCCCGTCCCTGCACCCCAATCCCGCCGGTCCCATCCCCTGCGAGTGGAGCTGATCCCGGGGACCCCCCTTTGTGTGTATTCGGGGGTGCCCTGCAGGGTCCCGTGGGGCGGGGGGTAAATTTCCCTCCCACGCATCCCCTACAAACAGCCCCCGGGGCTGAATTCAAGGGTCTGGGAGTCTTGTCAGAGTTTGGGCTCTGTTTCCAGCTGGGAAAAATTGCGCGGAAAAGCCAAATAGTGATGATAAAAGCGTCCTGGCTGGGTAAAAGTTTTCTCGCCGGCGCTGTGTTCATTCAAAGTGAGCTCCAGGCGGGGAGCGGTGATTCAGCTGTGGAGCGCTGTGCTGTCCGTGTTATGGATGGGGAACAGCCTGGGAAGCGATTGTCTCTTCCTACAGCAAGTTTGGGGTTTACTCCGGAATTCTCAGAGGGCCCAGGTCCTCTCCCCTTCTTTAAGCGTCTGACAATGCACATTTTATGTGAGAGAACAAAGGAGATTCTCCTCTATGAAAACATTTAACAGCACTGAGGGGGGTGTGTGTCCCTGTGTGTTACTACAAACTCGTGTATTTGGTCTTTTTTAGTCTTTTTTTTTTTTCCATTGTAACTTGAAACTTCGTAAATATTTGCTTATCTCCAAAATTTATTGACAGCAACTTTCACTGGGACTTTGGCTCTGAACTTGCTAAGAGAAAAGACAGGGAGATTCTTGAGCACACTGAAATCCCAAAGGGGGAAAGGACAAGGTGTTGCATTTGATCAAGCACCTGGAATTTATCTTAATGAATTAACAGGAGTTGGCAGCTTTGCCTTTGTGTGGAATCTTGATTTCTCTTTGTCAGCACTTGTATTTACACCAAATCAGTGGGTTTGGGGTAAAGGCTGCAGAAATTCCCTGGCAGATGAGGAGAAATAGGTGCCCTGTGGTTGTTCCCTTTTCGTGGGGCAAGGGAGGGTTGGTTTGGGTGGGAGGACGGCCCCCTTCTCTGAGTGTGGAAGCCACTGTGGCTGGCCAGCCCCCTCCCTGGTTTGGAAGTTCACTTGCAGTCAGGAAAATTTGAGGTGAGATGCTTCAAAGTGTTTGTCCCTACAATAATAAGAGGGCACACGGTGGGTGACTTGGCACTAGCACACAGATGAGTGAGCAGAATGGGAAGAGGGGGTGGAAATCCGGTTTCTTGTGGCTCAGAATTCCCTCAGAGCCCAGCTGAAGCTCTAAGGTTACACTCACACTGATGATTTAAGCTCTGTGTAAAATTTGTGTCGGCTGCTCATCTCTGTGGTGTTTTTAGGTGTCTTTATGGGGCTTTAGATGTCCAAGTTGGGCAGCTGTGGTGGTTGCTGGCCCTTGGATTTGCCTTCCTGTATCTTCCTGCTCCTCTTTTTTCCCTACCATGTCTGTAATTTGCTCTTTTCCAGCCCCAGCCAGTGTGCTCAGGGAGCATCCCCTCCCTTAATTCCACTTTTTCCTGTGGAAGCAGAGCACAGCTCTAGCCCTGCCAGAGCCTGTGCTGCTTTCTTGGTTGCAGAGGTGCTGAAAGTTCCAGCCGCGCGTTTCCACACCCGGCCACGCTCCCAGTGACAACAAGTGCTCCTGGCTGGGCTGGCACAGGTCTCACTGGGCATTCTGGAGCCCTGCAGGACATCCTAATTTTTACAGAAACACGTGCTTAGTGATTAAGACAAGTTGGAGTTATGACATGCCTTGAGAAGCGGGTTTGAAACGTAGCAATAATGTGGCTCTGCCTGAGTGACAGGTCTATTATTAAACAGAAATGGTCAGGTTGTGGGCTAGACAACTTAAAAGTAGCCTTGTTGTTTGCTTTCAGTGTGTTTTCTTTCCAGTTTTTGGGGTTTTACAGTTGCCCTTCTAGTTTTCAGTATTGCTCTGCTTAAATTTCTGCTTAAAGGACCTCATGGACAAAGAGGAAAACTGGCTGGGGTGCTGGCCTCAACCAGGCCCAGTTAGCTCTGCTGGCCTTGTGGAGTGGCAGATAAAGTAGGATAAGATCTGATGATACAGACTCAGGCAAATATCTTAAAATCTACACGTGTACAAGGTTTCTTGTGGTCAAGGCCTTCCTGTTTCTGCAGGGCAGACAAAGTGATGCTGTGGATAGGTAAAGTCCAAATTTGTGTGTGTGTAGACTCTTTAAAACTCTTTTAAATATGGTGTGTTAGCTGGGGAAACAGCAGGAAAATTACTCTTAGAATGATAGAATGGTTTGGGTTGGAAGGGACTTGAAAAACCATCTTGCTCCACCCCCTGCCATGGGCAGGGACACCTTCCACCCCCCCACGTTGCTTCAAGCCCTGTCCAACCTGGCCTTGGACATTTCCAGGGATGGGGCAGCCACAGCTTCTCTGGGCATGAAAATCTGAAATTCCTAAAACTGCAACCCAAAATTCTTTACCTTCAATTAAAATCACTTTTCTCTCAGATTTTAATTTGCTACTGATTGCAGCTTCCCTGGGTCTAATGGAAATAAATTGCAGGAGAAGAAATCTTGCCTTCCCTCCTGCTCTAAACCTGATTTCTCCAGCACATTCTGTTTTAGAGCTCATTTATAAATCCTGTCTTCTCTCAAACTGCCCCAGCATTTGTGAGATATTTCTGGTGTGTGTACAATCACCTCGTTGTCTGATGATTATCCCTTTCAGATCCCCTGCAGATAGCCTGGCATGAGCTGTCACTGTCCTTGGGGCTCCAGAGATCCATGCCAAAATCCCCCAGCAGAGGCATTTTATTCCCACTCTTCAGCTGTGTTTGCATCCTTAACCTCCAGCTCCCTGGGGAGCTGACAGGTTCTTCACTGGTGTTTTCTTGGGTGTCTCATCACTTGCTCTGCTTGGGATTCTTGGCAAGGTCTCTATCTGGCCACAAAAGCATCCTTGAACTCATGATTGGCAGGCTGCGTTTTGGGTGGTTTTGCATCCTGCTGGCAGCCCCAGTGGGATTTCTCTGATGGCACGTGGGTGGCTGCAGCAGACCAGGGCTGTGTTTATCTGTTTATGCCACTGAAGATACCCATTCATCTGTTATTCCCACTGAGGTCCTCACTCAGATCATGAAATTCTGTTCTAAAAAGGCTCAACTCATGTAAAGGCTTATTTGGTCCTCCACCAGCCTTCCCCAGACCTCACATCTCCTCCTCCTGACGGATTTATCCCTACTGTTTCCAACAGATCTCACACTGCCAGGGCAAAATGGCCAAGGAGCGCAGCTGGGCTCTGCCTTATTGGTGTTCCTGAGCATCCTTTTGGGCTGTGGCAGAGCCAAGGGTGGGGCCTGAGCTGCCTTCTCAGAGTGACTGGGCTCTTGGGGTGGGTTTCTCCTCACTTTTGCTATGAGAGCTGCTATAATCCAGAAATTGACATTTTTAGGGTGTTTGGAAATGGGTCTGGAATAGTGCCTGGTTATACAGCCAGGCTCTGCCATGCCAGCAGGCTCTCCCCAGCGCTGTCCACACCATCCCATCCTGCTTAGGATGCCAGGCTGCTCATATTGCTGGGATTTTTTTATTTAAGCCCCTTTTTCTGATGACTTTCCTTCCTCTACAACCTCTTATGTTTTACTGCACTTCATCCTGGATCTCGCTCTCCCTGTTGCCTGCACTCTGTACTTAAATTTCAAGCAGCTTCTCAAATTTCTCCCTGGACAAAAGCAGATCATCTGCACAATTTTGGAGTGCTACAGGCCTAAATCACACCTGCAGAGGCTTCTCTTAGGTCCTGCTGGGTCTCCAGGGCAGATCTATGACAAAGTAAATTAAAACCCCACAGTTTGAGGGTAGCAGTTGATTCTTGATAGGACAGTGCAGTCCAACAGGTCAATCCCTTTTTTTTTTCTGGTTAACACAAAGCAAAGTGCTTCAAATGTATTAAATTTTCATCTTTCTGATATCCCACTAAGAAAAAGGATTTTTTTTCTTAGTAGACCCCTGCTTCAGGATCTTGACCCTTCTCTTTTTAGGGTGCATGCAGGATTTTGAGACTAGGTTGGTATCAAGTGCCTTGATGAACTGCATCATCTAATCAGAAATTAATCTGCTAAATCCCTCCAGGTTGTTCCACTAATTTTTTACACCCCATGCAAATGAATTTGCTGCTTTCCATGACCTGGAGCTAGGATAAGAAATAGTTTGGAGGCAGGAAATTGTCCTTTCACAAGGTCAGCTTGCTAAAAGCCGTGATTAGAAGAACAAATTCATTCTTGTCCTAAATCTATGATGTAATAAGGCAAGAAGTGAAATGTGTCATGGCCTGTTAGCCATGCTGGATAATGCACATCAAGGCAGAAAAAGCTGGATGCAGAATTTGGCGCAAAATTATCTTTAACTCATTTATTTTGAGATATTTATTAAGAGGAATGGTGTCAGCCCCTGGAAATTTAGTTTAATAGTATCTATCATATGCATTAAGTGAAAAACCTTCTGACAGTGGTGCAAGTTTGCTGTGTTCTTGTTTCTTTTAAATGTGTTCTACTCCTGAAAGCAGCTGGAAGAGAAATAAACCTCGTGTGTGACTGCTTACCTCTGAAAGAATATATTAAGATACAAACTTCAACAAACCCAAGTATTTATGAGATTGTTTTGATATAGTTAGGCAAAAAAAAATTAAAAATTACAAAATCTAGACTTTATCATTTAATAAGGGGATCATGTGGGCCTGATCAGGCCTGGAGCTGAGCATGGCCAGTGTCTTTATTCAGCAGCGCTGTCGGAATGCAATGATGGTCTGTGCTGGAGATCCTCTGGTACTTCAACAGTTAGAAAATATGAGGAGGATAGTCCAGTCCAGATTATTTAAGTTTCTATTCCATTCCTTTTCTGCCACTGAGAGCACTGTGGTGACAGAGAGAGCTGAGAATAAAAGCACTACATCCCTCTGCAGCACATGGGGATGGGCACAGCACCTCATCCGTGCTCCTTTTTGAACTGGGGATCATAAAAGGATCTCCAGGTTAAAATCTGCTCTTGCATTTTGATGTGTGTTTTGAAGCATGAGGTGAGCATTCCAAAAGATTTAGGATTTATTTCTTCATCTCTTGCTTCCTAAGTGAGAAACAGGCACCCCTCTGAAGAGACACTTTGGGTAAACACCAAGGTGAAAGTATGGGATCGTTGCAGGAGAAATGCCAGAATGGTTTGGGTTGGAAGGGACCCTAAAGCCCATCCAGTGCCACCCCTGCCATGGGCAGGGGCACCTTCCACTGTCCCAGGCTGCTCCAAGCCCCAATGTCCAGCCTGGCCTTGGGCACTGCCAGGGATCCAGGGGCAGCCCCAGCTGCTCTGGGCACCCTGTGCCAGGGCCTGCCCACCCTCACAGGAAGGAATTTCTTCCTAATAGCCAATCTAAGTCTCTCCTCTCATAGTTTAAATCTTCACACTTTAGAAAGAAGGAGCTATTCACTCTGCATGGTGTGTTTTCTTTGTTTCTATGCCTGACCCTCTTTTGGAATAAATTCTCTCCCCTCCATGGATCTGACTCATTTGTACAACCTGCTGCTCATGGCCGGTGCTGGCGTTTAAGATCCTTTTTGCAGTACCAGAGGATGTACAGAGCAGATGAGCAAAGCTGTGCTTGTGACCTGGAGAGATATCCTGCCCTGAGGAATCCATAAAAATAAATGTTCTTTGCTCCTGTAGCTCATCTGTGGGAGGAATGTGTGAAAGGAGTTATGGAGTGACCCAGAGCTTATGGTGACACTTACTGCAAGGTCACACACATAAACCTGAGCAGGAGAGGTGGCTTCAAGAACATTAAGTAACTCCCAAGTTTTCTTTTCATTCATGTTTTAAAAACCAGAAGAGAGATGCAGTGACAGCTCGTGCTGGAACAGGTGCAGCTCATTTTCCTCTCCCTGTTGTTGTGTGGAGCAGGAATTCCCCACACAAACAGAAACTCCTGATGGATATAAACTCCCCAGCCCAGCAGCTCCTTTTCTAGGCTTGGGGAAGAACTACAAATCACATCCCATGCCTGCTCACCTAAATGAATGCTGCAAATCACCTCAGTTGCGTTTGCTGTGCTTCCCAGAGAAATCTGAAGGAATGATTTGGGTGCCTGTGACGAGCACAGCTCCCACTCCCACTCCGTGGTGCTTTCCCCTGCTGGTTGTACACAGGAAGGAGCATCCCTCAGTTCAGCTGTGCTGAGGACTCCTGATCCTCGCTGAGGCAGGTTAGTAAATTACTGCAGAGAGGGATTGCACTGTACCTTTTGGAAGACCACGAGGAAATTGTATTTTGGAGAGTAATTTGAACTTCACTCAGTGAAAGTAGCCTTTCATGAGGCTTTGGAGGGGAGGAGTTGGAGGGGAGCACTGGACCTGGATTTTCACATAATTATGTGGACTCATTGCTGAAAAGTGAATATATATTTAGTAGCTTTTTCTCTGCCCTTGGAGCTCTGCGGATTCCTTGTGCTTGTAAAGCACAGGTTATTATTTCTCTGTCTCAGTAAGTGTTTTTGGTAGGAGCTGCTGGTGCAGAGGGGTGCGAGGCTGAGCTCATAATCAAAACAAGAATCCGTGGGACGCTTTGGGGAAGAAGCAGCAATTTAGGAACAGGCTGATGTGTCCCAGTAGAACCTATGATGAGCTGAGATGGGGCACACTTCACTGTGGCATCCTGGAAATACCTGTGGGAAAGGCACTGTGCAACCCTTGAGGATTTTCATCCATTATTAGCCATGTCCTGCTTGTTTTTACAGGAGGGAATGGCTGTGCCAATTGATATGGTGTGGATCAGGGCTTGGAAGAGAAGCAGCTGAAAACAGGGTTTGCAGCAGGAGGACAGAAGTTCTCCTAAGCTGTTGTGTCATGAACTTTCCAAAGCTCCTTTGGTTTGGAATCTTGCATTTCTGACTTGCCCTCTTCTGTGAACTCCAAGCCCTGAGCTGTTTCGTGGGGGGAACCTCTCGATCCACCCCCATGACGCACTGTGCTGAAATGCCCTTTGCTGCAGAGCTCCACTGCTTTATTTTTCCATATTTTGAAATGTTCTCTTCTAGGGAAAAAAAAAAAAAAAAGACAACTCTGTCTTTGGACTGGTCCTGAATAGTAATTCCTCAGTCAAACATAACAGCATCCCAAATGAGGCTGGACAGCTGTTTCCTAAATAAATGCCTGTATATATTCTGTACACATAATAAAGCTGGGTTTGGGTTATTTGAAACGTTCTGCAGGCTCCCTGCCCCCTCCTGCAGTCAATGGCAAATGCTGTTCTCCCAACTCCACTTGTCACATTTTGTTCTCGGGAGCAGGGAGGATATTGGGATACACCGGCGTCTTCCCTTGACTGCATTTCAATATGGATTTTGTATAATGAGGGCCCAAATCCTTCTGCCATTACTTCTGCTTTAATCACACTGTGCTCTCCCCAGATTGCTTTAATCGCATTTGCATCAGCAGGAGTTGCTCTCTGTGATGAGCAATATTTCATCTGCAAACAGAGGAGACACAGCTCGGGCACTCGAGCAGGAAGGAGCCGCCTGGCCCGGATTTGTTGCAGCACAGCTCTCCAGCGAGGGATGGTGCAGCATCCCGATTGGAGAAATAGATTTTCAGGAATTAGAAGGAACAAAAGCTATTTTTACAGGTTTTTGGTTGGGTTTTTTTGTTTTTTTTTTTTGGTTTTTTTTTTTTTTGTTTTTTGTTTCTTTTTTTGAGGACCTGTCAAGTGCGATGGCTCCCTTTTAATTTTCTAGTAAATGGCTTTTTGGCGTGCGTTATCTGCCGAGAAACGCCTGGTGCAGAGACATCATTTTGTACTTCAGCCATGACATTACTCTAGATGAGAACTGAAAAGTTATATAGATATTACACCAATATATAAACCATGTGTGTTAGGAAGACAAGTTCAGTTTTGAAATATTTGCCTTAGCTATGCTTTTCACTTTCAATCTGTGCCAAACATGTGCTTGAATGACTGATGGAGTCATATGGTTCCCTGAATAAAGCACTTTATTGTGCTCAGACTTGGAGCCTTCCAACAGTTGTATTACAGAAGCTTGAAGATTAAGATGATCCAACTGCTTAGGGGGTATGTTCCACAAGGAACATTTTAGTTTTTCTTTTTTTGCCCCTCCCTCCCCCCTTCTCTATTTTTTGTCTTTCTCTTTGTCATCAGTTTGTTCAGCTGCTGGGGCAGTGACACGGACCACAGAGAGTTTGGTGGAGGAGAGCAAAGAGTCACCTTCAAATTTCAGCTTTCCCTGCCATGTCCACATTAAAGCAGTGAACACATGACATATTCCAGGGAGTTTATGGGATTTCATGGGGGAGGGATGAGAGGGCTGTTCCCTGCCACTGATTGTTTCATCAGCAGAATCAGATTTAGGAAAGGAGGAACTGTGCACGAGCAAGTGATGACAGGAGGTAGATCTGAGAATTATAAACCCAAAATATTAAAAGCCATGTTTTTAATGCCATTCAGTTAACGGGGATCAGGGAATCTCAACCCTCCATTTCTCATCCTGGAGCTGCCTGGTGTGGATCAGTGGCGATGCTGCAGAGCCTCATCTTTACAGACCCAACAAGTTAGAGACAAGATCTTTTTCCATTAGAAGCCAAAAGAACAGAAAATTAAATTCAGAAATGCGTGAAGTCATCTTGCTGCTGCCTCTCCTTGGGCTCATCAAGGACCAATGCTGACTTTTCATGTTTGAAAACTTTTTGTACCCAAGTAGTAATTTTGCAGTGTGAAAAAAGGACAAGATCCAAGCTCAATAGGATGCATGGAATTAGTTGCTTTCCAAGGGTTACTTGTGCTTAAATGCCTGAGGTCTTGGGTTTGGGAATTTGGGAGAAGGGAGAAAACAAGCAAAACTTTGTATTTAGTTTTACCTTTTTTTTAATTACATTTTCCAAGCAGGCCATGAAAGGACTAATTTTCCTGGGTTTTGTAGAAAGAATTGCTGTACTTCTTAGAGGAGCAAAGGTTAGCTGGGAAAATAATTCATGATTTTGAACTAATGAAAACTTTACTGCAAGAGATAAGAGTTTTACTTATGCACAGGCAAATCTTGCCCAGGCTTTTGTGCTTATAAATAAAGGAGGGCAGAGTCTGGTGCTGTGCTGCCTTTTGTGAAGCTGTGGAAGTGCTGAAAGTGGGATAATGGGAAGCACCTTATCAGTGTGGTGATTTTTGTCCTTTCTTTTGAGAGGGTGTCTGTGTCCTCAGCTGGTGGTTGATGTGAAGTTTAAGCTGTTGCTTCTTTGACCCCATGCAAGTCACAGGGTTTGCTTTGTTTAACCATTATGCACTGGAAATCTTGTACTTGTTTATTTTGCAGCATTTTCACATTTAGTATCAGATATAATTATATTTTGCATTTTTTTTAATATTAGTGCCCAGGGAGGTTGTGGATTCCCATCCCTGGCAGTGTCCAAGGCCAGGTTGGACAGGGCTTGGAGCAGCCTGGGACAGTGGAAGGTGTCCCTGCTCGTGGCAGGGATGGAATGGGATGAGCTAATTTATGGTCCTTTCCCACCCAAACCCTTCTGGGATTTTATTAAGTACCCATTTGTTTCTCCTGTCTCAGGCAGAACAGGCACCATTGTAGAAGGTGGTTTCAGCAAGATCTGTGCCTGGATAATGTTTAACTTGGGTAATGTTTTGGCTTTTCCTCTAAGATGGGGTGAAATAGAGGACTGGAATCACACATCCCCGGGCCTCGGCCACGTAGTTGGATAGTTGACACTTTTTTTTTGGCATTATATAATCTGATCCCTAATGTTGACAATTTCCTTTAAAGCAAGCTGATTTTTCTTTTTCTTTTTTTTTTTTTCCTTGATGGACAAGAGTTGGATGAGATCCTCTCTCCAATTCTATATTGGAATCCTGTCTCACTTTATGTATAGGCACTTCATAGTCCTGCCATCCATAAAGATATCAGCTCTGGCAAGATAAATACCAAGAGTCACAGAAAGCTTAAGGGACCATCATGGGTCCTGTCATCTTTGGTTTTCTAGATTATGTAAAATAATTCTTTTAGCTCCCTTCTTGTAATTCAGTCTTTCCAGTTCCCTGCTCTCCCTGGCAGCCTTTCCAATCCACCAGCTCCAAGCTCAATTCATCTTTTGTGAGTGCAGGCGAGGAGAAATGCCCCCAGCATTCCAGATGTGCTTCTCTCACCAGCTCTCAGGAGTAACTTGGATCTCTGATATTCCCTGGAAATACCTCTTTTGATGCAGCATTATCAACGTTATCCTGACCACCATGTGTGGGTCATCCTGGTGTCTCCTGCTTTGAAGAGGAATGGTTAGAGCAGAAATCTTACTGGTCCCTAAGGGTACAGCCCTCCTGGGTTTCAGCCCCTTGCTCTGGGTTGCAAATTATTGGGTTCTTTGTAATATTCCTGTCCTTCTCTGTGCAGTTGTATCCTAACTCTGAGCACTGGATTTCAGGAGGACACTTGAGGAAAGGTTGCTGATAAAAATACAGACTGATCCTGACACATTTTCTTACTGATGCTTAGTAAAACCCTTCCCTTGCCTCGCTGTGGGCAGCTTCCAATTCTTACCTTGTTCCACCCCTTCTTAAAGTTCCTAAGTTCACCTCCATCTTGAAGGACAAGACTTGGTCCTCTCCTCTCAGTGTGTGAGCATGGGAATTTTGGATGAAAACGTTCTATTTTGAGTTTGGAGGTGACAGAGGAATCATCCCAAATGAGAGAAAAGCCCCTGATGGGGGGATAAAGCTCTTTTCCATCTGATGGGCCCCCAGCCAGCAGTGGATGCTCTGGGGGTACCTCAGGAACTGGCCCCAAACCCGTTGCCAATGGCTGAGTGAGTGCTGGATGCAGCCAGGTGTAAATCCCTTCCTCCATAGCCAGGAATGACCCATCCACGTCATGGATGCCACAAACTGTGCACTACACTGAGGAAGCTGAAGAAAATGAGGAGGGAAATGGATAAAGGATGTCCTTCCTGACTTCCAGGGCATTGCCTGGGGCACAGAGCACTGCCCTTGCTGATTTCAGTTTGCAGAAAGATTACTCTGTTCCACTATTCTTTTCAATCCAAAGATTAATCCAGTATTTTGGGTGTTTTGTTGCAGAGGAAAATGAGGACAGGCTGTGAGTTAGAGTTTTGAGTCTGTTTGCAGTAGGAACGGTAACACAAAGATAATTTAATTTAATTTAATGTAGCCTTTTTTATTCCCTCACTTCTGTATCTTTCATAGCTCAGCAGTAAGTGCAGGGGGTGACATGAGGGGTGTTTGGGGACAGTGCGGTTGGGGGCAGAGCTGCAGTCTGGGATGGAAATGGACATCCCACAGCATCACCATGTCCAGGGTCATTGACCCCAGTTGGGCTTTCATGGGGTTCTGGGGCTGTGAAAGTCCTTGAGCACCTCATCACTGATGGAATGCTGGAGCCTCTCTCCTATGAGGACAGGCTGGGAGAGCTGGGGCTGTTCATCCTGGAGAAGAGAAGGCTCCAGGGAGAGCTCAGAGCCCCTTGCAGGGCCTAAAGGGGCTCCAGGAGAGCTGGAGAGGGACTGGGGACAAGGGATGGAGGGACAGGATGAGGGAGAATGGCTTTAAGCTAAAGGAGGGGAGATTTAGATGGGATATTGGGAAAGAATTCTTGGCTATGAGGGTGCTGAGACCCTGGGACAGAAGTTGCCCAGAGAAGCTGTGGCTGCCCCTGGATCCGAGGCCAGGCTGGACACTGGGGCTTGGAGCAGCCTGGGACAGTGGAAGGTGTCCCTGCCATGGTGGCACTGGATGGGCTTTGAGGTCCTTCCACCCAAACCATTCTGGGATTCTCTGAACCAGGTTATTCTGTGTAACCACGTTACCGTGTGGGACAAGAAGGGCCCACCCACGATGGGAAGGAAGCTCAGCATCAGAGCTGACTTTTCTGTAAATCTGTGTGGGAGAGATGGATGTTGTTTATAAACCAGCCCAGGTCTGACTCCTGTCCTGCTCCATGCTAGGGGGAACACAACCAGCACTGGCAGAGGGTTGGGGTGTGCATTTAGTGGGACTTACTCCATTTTCCTTCCACTTCATCCCATTTTATCCAGAGCTACTCAGCATTGGGAGCATTCACCTCTTTGTTTATCACGAGGACAAATGAATTGCCCTGCCTCACTAAAAGCTTATTAATTTAAAGTAAATGCAAATCCGGCGTGTGTCTGGGCTTCTTCAGGAGGCAGCAGCCACTAAGCAAAGATGTCACATCACATGCTTGGAGTTTATTTTGCACAGAGCTTGGAGGAACTGAAACACAAAGCAAAAAGATGAAAACCATTCTCAACTTCCTTGCCGACAAGCCCTTGTATGACACTGTGCAAAGCAGAAAAGTTGTAGAAGTACGTGGCAGATGAAAAATATTTAAGCCACACAAAAGTCACTGACAGGTAACATCTACTCATCTCACTATTTGTACAGAGACGCTTTTATATTACTGGGGGGAAAAAAAAGAATAAAGGGCGCTGCATCAGCTTGTGGGCTGCTTGTGGATCAAAAGCATTACCTTCAGTGCAGGCTGAAAATAGAAAACAGATAGACACAACTGTGAAGGTTTTCATGGGAAAACGTGGGAGACGAGCTTGCGTCAGGAAGAGCTGGACAGAATTTCACTGAAATGGAAAATAAGTAGGTGAGTAAGTAGGTGCATGTGACACAAAAGATAGGAAACCTGGCTCTAATATAACTTTCTGGTATTGCATATGGCCTGATTTTCTTCTCCTCTCATGACACATTACTGAAATTTTGATTCTCTGATTTCAATTATTACACCATTTATATTGCTGTAGTACCAAGAGTCCCTGTAGAGAAGAGGCCTCATTATTAATGTAACACAAACAACTTTAATGGTTCAGCTTCAAAGAAATCCTCCTGAAAATGGGGAAAGGAGAGGAAGAGTGGCAGAGAGGAAATACCAGCATGTCTGTGTGCATGAGGAACTGCAGCTCTGGGAGCTCAGGGATGTGTTTGGGGTGATGGAAACCCTTCCTTAGCGCAGATGTTCGGGCCCGTCCCACTGTCCTCCTCTCCTGGATGCTCTTTGGGAGGGCTGGGTCTGTGCTCAGAGATGGCTGTCCCAAAACCAACAGAAGAAAGCTGGGGATGTGTTTTGTTCAGATGTTGTGCAAGGGACTGGGTGAAGTATCCCTCACTGGGATAAATTCCTTGGTGATTCCAGCTGAGGTGAGGGCTGTGTGGGCCGAAAGCTCTCCAAGGTTGCCAGGAACTGTCTCACCTTTGTACCCACCTGGTTTAATCCCATTTTTTACAAAGTTTCCTGCGCTATTCCCGCTTTTTTTTTTTTGCCTGACTCTCGCCTTACAATTTTTGTGGGTTTTTTCCCTCCTCATTTAGGATCTTCCTCCCCCCTTATCTGTGTCCCGTTGCTCTGTGGCCTTTCAGATCTTTCCCATTGGGATGGATTACTGGGGGTTGCCTTTCCTTAGCTGTTATCCCTTATTTTCTGCCCCATGTTCTTCAAAGCTTTGCAGTCAGGCTGCAGAAACCTATTTAAAGGATTTACCTATTGATCTTCCCCATACTTTATTTTCATTTAAAGACTGGGCTAGAGTTTATTTATCAGCTATACAGATTTCTTTATTTTGCAGTCTTTCAGTCCATAAATAGAATGAAATTTTGTGAGAAAAACATTATTTGATACACAAAAGACACCGTGCTGTGCTTATATCACACTGAGGGCAGCTGGGAGTTAAGCAAGTGCACAGAGCATGTGCCCAAATTCTCTCCAGAATGAGGCCCAAAATTGGGCTGTGGTGCTTCCTCTGCCTTCTGCAGGAAGCTGTGATTTTTATCACACCCAATAATTTAAATAAAAACATTCAGATAAGCAGCCAAGTATCTGGCTCAAGGAAAGCAACTAGACAGAAATCGATCTCGTGTTTTATAAATGCCGTGGCTTCAGAAGAGTTTGCAAACTCTGAAGCTTGTCTGCTTTGTTTCCCCCCAAATAAATTATCTTTTCCAATAAAGATATAACTGCTGCCTATAAACCTGTCTTGATGTCTGTCTCCAAACTATCAACACTTGTGCACAACGAGCGTTTTCAGCAGATAAATAAGCACGTGTGGAAGATTAAATTTGCTCATTGTAGCCTTACTTTGTTATGCACCACGAGCATCACTTCATTGGGATGGAAGAGGAGTGGCAAAATTGCACCATACTTTGTGTGGATTTTCTTCCCTTTTCCCATTGTATTTTTATAGCTGGTGCACTTCCAGCCCAGGCTGTCTGTTCAGGGAATAACACATCTGTGCACAAATGCTGATCCCTCCCTTTTTTCCTCTGTTTTGGGTAATGCTGTGAAGTTCATGCTTTGCAGAATTATCAGGAAAGGCACGTGGAGGAGTATCAGGGAGACTTTGATGTTCCCTGATATCGCCATGGCAGCTCCATGGTGTCAGACTACGTGGAAGCCATGCAGACAATGCATCCACGGGAGGATAAGGATCCTCCAAGGCATTCTGAAAGCTTAGATCTCATGACACTTTCAGAATGCAAATCCTACAGAATAATAGAAGGGCCTGAGTCATTTAATTTGTGTGATTGAGATTGCTCTAGTGAGCCAAGGAGAAAGGGAGAGCAGGGCTGGAGCCAAACTTTTCTCATTTTGCTGAGATATGCTTCATAAATTCCTGTCCTGAGCAGGGAGCTTCCTGCCTGATAATGAGAATAAAGGGTTGGATGTTCTGTCTAGACCCTCCCAGGCTGATGAGTTGGTGTCTCATGTGCCTCCCCAGGGGAGAACCAAATCGTGGGCCAGGTTTGGATCATCTCTTCTAAGGACTGACACCGTGTCCTCCCAGCCCTCTGTCACTTGGGCTGCATTACAGGGGTGTAAGAACTCTGTATAACAAACAACTTTCTTCTCTCCAATATATTTCATCTTTTTCTCTTGTGAGGGGTTTTTTTGGTGTGTTTTAGACAAGGTGTCATCTTTTAAAAAGAATGTTGGAAAATACCAGACTTCTCTTCTGCTCACGTTGGCTTAACCATAATGACAGCACAGATGTTTTTAAAGCTAATTCTAACAGTGAATAAATGGGGGTAATTCTGCTCAGAATGTAACTCTTGATCCTCAGAGAGCATTAGGTGAGCACAGAGAGTGTGGCAAACCCCACCAGTGTTTTGGCTGTCCTGTGGCACATGGAGGCCATCCCTATCTTCTCTTTGATTTGTTCTCAATTGTTTCTCCAGCTCTTGTCCTGTGATATTGGTTTCAGGGCTCTGCCTTGACAGGCACAATGCCATTAATATGTTCAGGGAGAGGAAAAATGCTTGATAAATGCTGCATGCAAACAGCTTTTTGACCTGGTGGTATGAATTGAAGTCATCTGCCTGTGTAGGAGTAGAGTGTTACCTCAGTGAGGGTTTGTATTCTCTTCCAGGCCCTTTTTTTCACACAGGAATGAGAATGTGCATCCTCCGTGGTGATATCCTTGCATTCTGATATCTCTTAATGTGCAGTCTTTGTCTTCTGCTGCTGCCATCTAATCCCCCTCCAACCTTCCTCCCTGAACCCCAGCCCTCTCTGAAATTTGTGTAGATTTGGACACTGACATTACCAGCCCACAGTGGTTTAATGTTTAATCCTTTTCCTGAGTTATTTCCTTTTCAAATATGCTGCCAAGTCCCTTAAATAACAAGGGTCACCTTGTCAGATGCTCTTCCCAGCTAACCTGAAATGCTTCTCCCTGTCCTTAGGTGAGAATGTGGAGTCCCTGAGGCTGCAGATGTCAAAGGACCAGTCCAAAGATTATGAGATAACAATTCCCTTCCTTTTGAATGGAGAACAGTGGAGACCAGTAAATGGCATTTATTCAAAGGTTAGTCCTCATTTTTCCTACTCTTTTATTCTGAGGTGTGTAACAATTTAAAGGCTGTAGGGAGAATTCAATGCACTTTCCTCCTATGGGTCATAGGAGTGTTTTTATGTTGTTGTTGCCAGATACTTAAAATTGTTGCTTATTTAATTTAAGAAATGGATAAGGTCTTTGGTTGAAATGAATACCTTTTTCCTGCAGAGGTGCATTCTTCTTTCTGATGGCGGAAATGAAAGTTTAAAGTGAAATAATAATAATTTCATTGCTTGAGATTCTATCATGCAACAGCAAAAAACAACTGAGGGAGGGGCAAGCACAACAAAGGTTTGTTTGAGTAAATACAGTCGGACAGCAAGAACTTTAAGGACCAGTGGAAATAATATTGCTGTGCTGGCTGCAGCCTGAGGCATTATCTGGACTTAATTATCCCATGGGAGACCCCCAAATTCCATCTCCTGTGCTGGATTGGGAATGAGGGGTGATTCTCCCTTCACACTCTGCTTTTCCCTTTGCCTAACAAGGGAAGAATCTGCCACTGGCTCTGAGTAAGCAGAGATTGTTTCCCCCTCTTGACAGGCCCTGATAAGCTTTCCTCCTTTTTTCCCCTCAGACATTTGTGAACACTATAGGAAGCTGCTTTTAGGAGAAAAGGCTGGTTTTTGTCTCCTTCTTGAAGTATGGAGACAGCTTGTTGTTTATTATCACCAAAGATACCGTGGCAGTCTCTTACCCAACCTTTTAACTCAGGTCCAGTTTGATTCCACCTCACTTTTTATATTGTTCTTTGGATTATGTGAATGAGGAGGGAAAAAAGTAAAGTTTCTAAATAGTTTAAAAAAAAAGAGGGGGGGAGGAGGATAAAACCCAAGCAAAAACCACTGCACAAAAACAATGCAAAAAAGCCCAGAGAGCCAATTAGAAACAGCTTTCCTTGCTGGATTGGGAAAGTGTTTCGTGGAGAAATCCTGCTTGACTACTGCCACTGCTTGCAGGACATGGCTTTGGATCACATTGCTGATTGACACAAGTAGGTGTGAAAAGATATTTCAAAACAAGGGCTCTGACTTTCAAAATAAGCTTGTCTGGATTAAAATTTTTCTTGCTTTTCCTTTGTCCCTTTCCTAAATAGGAAAGAAGGGCCAGTCCCAGTTCTGAATCTGTGTGGTGATGAAAGGGATATCAGAGTGGGTGTAGAATGGCTTATCTTGGAGAGATAACACAGATGGCTTGGTCCTAGATGTATGTGCAACTCTATTTTTAGATCATTTAATTAGAAACAGGCATTCTCCATATAGAGAGAGGCCTTTTAGCTACTCACTGGAACTCTCTGAGAGAGTTACAACCGAGTATCTTTCTGTGAGTAATGATAATGTGATTTATATCGTTAATTTGTTTCCCAGAATTACTTTCAGTTTAAGATGAACCCTAGAAAAGATTTGTGGCTTGGTAGAAAGATCCACGTGCTGTATCAGCACTTCCCCCCCCTCCTTTGGATACTACTTCTCCATCGAAATTTATAAATTAAATACACAGAAGTGCACATCAGGCTGTGGGAAGAACAACGGCTTCGCTGCTAGAGGAGAAGAGTAATGAATAGCTTGTCACATAAATATTGATCAAAAGCACAAAAGTTAAATACTGCTGTGTTTGATGGCTAAATAGGATCTATTGTTCTTCAACTCGTTTCAAAGTGTTCCTCTGTTTTATTTTAATCGTATATGAAGTTAAAAAAAAGTACGTACTTGTAACAGGGGAATGGTATTGCAATAGAATAGATGGTAAAATAAATAATGGAGTGGCTATAAAAATGCCAAGGGATTAAAGTTATTTGCGTACAGATAATTGCCTGGCAATGATGGCCCCGTTCCCCAATCCTTTAACTGTAAATACTCCTGCCTAACAATTAGTCCCTGGGAAAGCACACTCATCACTTAGTGCAGCTTTCTCTCCCATCTTGGAGATAAAACTGTCCCTTTATTTACCCCACTGCAGTGTCTGTTGGAATCTCTCACTTGGAATCTGTCAGGAATGATTATTAAGCTAATGACTTTCTCATTGAGGGCCGACTATGCCATACAATGTGCAGAGCAGGAGCAAAATATCTGAGATAATTCACGCTGTCTGATGGCACAAACACACAGAACTGCTCAGCAGCAGCGAGAAAATTCCATTTACTGAGGAAAAAATAAGAAAGATTGCTTAGCTCTAACCAGATTCTACTTGAAAACACTTGGGATGTGCTTTTTCAAGGACAGCTCATGATTTAGGTGCTTCCAAGGAAAGTTCAAGTTAATCGGAGGCAGACCCCAATTTTAAATTTAGACCTGTAATTAAATTATACTTAAAGAATTTGAGGTTCCCTA
The DNA here is from genome assembly GCF_000691975.1 of Corvus brachyrhynchos. Taxonomy (NCBI): domain Eukaryota; kingdom Metazoa; phylum Chordata; class Aves; order Passeriformes; family Corvidae; genus Corvus; species Corvus brachyrhynchos. Next base: position 2,776,729 of record NW_008238319.1, read on the forward strand.
AGTGCAAGTTAACTGGTTTGTGTCTGGAGAGAACCAATCATTTACTGGGCAGATCAGTTTTTCTCTTCCCCTTCTCCAACTCCAGCTCTAGAAGACCAAGACCAGGATTTCCCGGTGGCGTCATTTCAGAAATGTTGTTGCTTTTTTCCTGTTTAAAAGATGCCTGTGCTGATGCCAACACTTTTTATAGAATCATGGAATCCTTTAGGCTGGAAAATACCCCCAAGGTCATTGAGTCCAACCTCTGGACACCACCATATCAATTAAATCACAGCACCCAGTGCCACGTCCAGTCATTTCTTGAACACTTCCAGGGATGGTGACTCTAACACTGCCCTGGGGAAGCCTGATCCAATTCTTACCCACTCAGTGAAGAAATTTTTCCTGATAGCCAACCTGAGCCCAGCTTGGGGCTTTTTCCTCTTGTCCTATCAGCATCCTGGTTAGGGAAGAACATATAAAAAATAAAATATGGATACTTAAGAGAAGCTACTATGGAAATACCTGAATGTTTTTACAACTGTGTGATGCTGTTCCTTTAGTTGGGGTTGTTAACATCTCTCCTGGCATCTTTTTTTTTTCGATTCAGAAACTGTATCATTTTCAGTGAGAATATTTTACTGGTACCTAGTTAAATTCTTTTATTAACTGGATATAATATTCAGCTGCTCATCCTGAGCAGGCTGCTGAAATTAGTGGCTGCTATTTTGAGTGTCCAGTTGTTGCTGCTCAGGGCTGCTGAGGAGAAAATGCTGCATTTGTGGTCGTGTGGCAGCGGGATCAGGCCCGCAAAGGGTTGTGCAACATCACCCTGTGCTTCAAACAATAGCTGCCCATATTCCCTGCAGATGTGATTTCCTCCTTCCCTGAAATTTTGTGTGCATTACAGCATGTGTTGATAGGTCATTATACATTAGAGCTCCAGTTGTCCTTCCACTTCTCTTTTTTCATTTGCTCAGCACTTTGCTTTCTGTGTTGATTTCCACCCCCCACCTCAGTGCTTGGTTTAAACACACGAGGGTTGGGCTCTATTTTTCTTAAATATTTCTAAGGTTTGAAGGAAATTGTTTCATTTTATATTAAAGTGCAGCACAAAGCCTTTTCCCCTCCCC
>NW_008238319.1:2778045-2791921 GCF_000691975.1 Corvus brachyrhynchos
CCCCCCCCATATTTCCAGCTGAATATTTTTCTTCCCAACTTGGCTCGAGATTCGCAAATCAAGCCAAGTTTGATGAGAGTTTGGGTAAGTGATGTTTTAGTACACAGAACACTTTAGGGAAGATTTTTAGAAGACCATCTGTTTGGCTTCAGCTTTTATCCTCACACCCTGTTAGGGCCACAGAGGGCTTGGTGTGTGCCAGATCCCTGCAGCACAGGAGCTCTGGGTCAGGTAATATCAGTGGTGTTATTCCAGAGCCCGGAGCACATCCCTTGTCGTGGAGAGACAAGAGCCAGGCAGGAAATGTTTCACATGGGCATTAAGGGGTTTTTGGCTCCATTTCTACGCTTGAAAGGTCATCACAGTGGGGAAATGCTGCCTGGCAGGGCAGGCATGGAAAAGCTGGAATGCAGGGGGCGATCCCAGTGTGGCATCACCCTGTTCCCAGAGGGACACACTGATTAGTGGAGCTGGCTTTGTACCCAGAGTTGGGTCCAGATTGTAAAATGCATGAAGTTCCTGAGAAATGGGAAGTATTTTGTGAGGATTTGATGAGATCAGTTATGCAGGTAAGCACAGAGAGCTCAGGGTGAGGCACCAGTCACTCAGGTGTGTGGTTTTCTCCAGTCTTGGCTGTGCAGGACCTGTAATGCCATTGCTGGCACCTGTAAGGACTCAAAGATAACCAGGACCAAGTGCTTTGAAAGATGTAATCCTCTCGATTTTCTAATAGCCCATGAGCAAGTTAGGTGCAGCTTTCCTTAGTGGGGGATATTTTACATGTTTTGATACTTATGGATCTTCTTTATTTTCTGATCTCTTTATCTGCCCCAGTGCAATATTAACCTGTGTGTGCTCCTGTCAGGATACAGCTGCCATTCATAAAAATAAATGGGAAAGCAGCTGAACCGGGGCAAGTATTTGAGGGCCTGCAATCTGGAGCTGAGTGTGGTTCCTCAAAAACCATATGAGAAGCTAGAAACCCTGAAATGCTTGAACTTGATTTAAGTTTGCAAGTTGCCAGCCCAGGTTGCTTCGGAACAATGCAGTGAATTTGATTTTTGATGTTAAATCTGGGAGGTGTGTGAATCAATGAGCAAATGTTACTGTGTGACTTGTTTTAAATAATTAAGTGAATTAGCTGCACACAATCTGCCTGTCACTGGGTTAGACCCTTAATCCACCTGGATCACTGTGAGCCTCATAGGACCCTTTTAAAATACTGTCACTGACCCCAATATATAAAAATAGGTTGGAAAATCCACCTCTCCCCCACCTTTCAGACAATGAGACCTCTTGTTCTGTGGCTTCCCACACCCCAAGAGATTGGGGTTGTGTTGGAGTTCGAGACAAGCAGAGGAAAAGAAAGGTGCCCACGGTGGGCAGAGAGCATGGCAAGACCTGCAGGATATTTCTACTCCAACACCAGTGACTTCTAAATCAAAATAAATCAGAAATTCTTCTCCCTGTTGGGGAGAGGGCAACAGATTCAGGGAACAGTAACACTGCTTTGCCAAGCTGAAGTTTCCAAGGCCAGGTTCTGAGTTCGTGTGAATCCGTTTCCTTCCTTTGCCTGGGCTGGAATAAATCAGGGTTGCAAATTGAAATCTTAAAGAAGGGTTTTAAAAAAAGGGAGAAAGAAAGATGAGAAGGCAGAGTTCCTTTTCTTGTAGCAACACTCTTTTTTTCTTTCCTGGTGTTATGTTATGCTTTGAATATAAACTCCAGCAATGAAATGCGAAGATAAAGATGAAAGCCAGCTATAAAATATATATTTAGACCATATTTCTTCTGGTTTTTAAGTGTACACTTGTCACAGCTCTAAGATTGTGCATGTGAAGTGGCAGAGGATTACCATTTCCTGCTGCTCAGCATGCATTGCATCTCCCTTTGCTCCTGAAGAAGCAGCTTTTGCATCCCTGCCTGCCCCATTGCTAAGCATTGTGCCATGGATTGTGTTGAGGAGCAACCATCAGAATCTTGATTATTGGTGTGGAATTCTGGGCACTGATTACATGAATCTCAGCGTGAAATTCTCTGCTATCTATAAAAGTATCATCAGCTCTGACAGTTGTTGGTTATCCTTATGATTCTCCAGATTTATCACATCTATTGGCTGTTACACTGATGCTTTTCACCTTTTTGCATTTTTTTTTTCATGCCTTCACTGTAAGGCCCTAACTAAAAACCTACTGACATAGGGATTTTTTTTGTTTTTTTGCCACTGAGACAAAATACCATTGTCAGGAAAAGGAGATAACTTTAAATTCATTAAAAAGCCGCTGTAATAGTGCTGGAGATCCAAGAACACTTTGGGAGCTGCCAAGCAGGAGTGGGCCTTACCCGTTTGATCCTGTCTTTGTTCTCGCATCACTGCAAACTGGCAGAAGGGGAAAAGGCAGTCATAGCCAGTGTCTTATCCAGAGTTTTGGTCTCCACACCAGTTTCAGTTTTATTAGGAACTTATTGGAGCATCAGTAGAAAGGCCCCAGTATAACCAGATCATCAGACTGACAGAGTTCTGGAATGGTTTGGGCTGGAAAGGACCTTAAAGCTCATTCCATTCCAGCCCCTGCCATGGGCAGGGACACCTCCCACTGTCCCAGGCTACTCCAAGCCCCAGCGTCCAGCCTGGCCTTGGGCACTGCCAGGGATCCAGGGGCAGCCCCAGCTGCTCTGGGCACCCTGTGCCAGGGCCTGCCCACCCTCCCAGGCAAGGTCTCTGTGCTGGTCCCATTTCCCCTCTTTGCTGCCCCTCCTGCGTGACTCACACAGGGTTTGATGCACAGCTGAGGGGCTCACTATGTCAGATAATTAATTTAGAGCTCAGTGTTTTCAAGAGCAAACCCATTCAAGTTTATTTCATAACTGGCATAGCCTTCGTGCAAGTGATAATTGTTTATATTCCCCTCAACTGAGCCTCCTGCTGTTCCTTTTCATTTGAAATAATTACCAAAGTTTAGACTTCCAGACAATTGTATTAAGGGGAATCATACAGTGCTGCTTAAACAAGGCTTTGAAGGCTGAGAGGACAGCTTTCATTGCTCTTTTACATGGTTGTTTTACATATCTTGAGAGGGAGAGGCATAACCAGAATTTATAGAGCTCTCCATATTTTTTATGACTCATGAGCATCGACTATAAGAGGCAGAGCTGTGCTCTCTGCATCGGCTGTGTCATCAGCTGGGAATGCAGCTTGGCACAGGCAGAGGAACAGCACTAATCCTCCACAACCTTCCCTGGGAGATCCTCTCCTTGAGCCTTTAATTAATAACCTGGAAGTCATTAATTTAATAGCCTGGTAAACAATCTGATATTTCTCTTGCTTTTCCTTATAACCATACTCCTGCCTTGTAGGGCCACTCTGAGGAGTAATTAGTGCAAATATGCTCTATTAGTTAATAACTCTTCTGTGTTTGTTTAATTTGGAAGCAGCAGAAGTTTTGCATGGACACAACCAGGGAAGGGAGCGTGGCACCTCCTCTGGCAGCCAGGGGAATTCCTGTGTCCCAGTGAGCCAAAGCAGCTCAAAGCCACCCCTCTCACCTTACCTCATCCAAGAGGAGGAAAACATGTTCCCTTCCTCCCATCCAAGCTCGTTTAACCAATTGATGAATCTGATAATTGAATTCATGATATTTTTTAGAAACGTTGGTAGGTGTATCCTGGTTCCCGGGGCTTGCTGGAGCTCACACAGCAGCTCCGGGGCTGAGAAATTCCTGGAGCTGGGACCACCAATAAAAACTTTGTGTTGGTGATTGAGTGGGGAAAATTCTTTTCTCTGTCTGCACTGAATCAGTGCCCTGGTTCCAGCTAGATACACGAGGATTCATTTCCTGCCTGAGTCGCTTGGGCATACTGGGAAGTGTTAAGCAACTGGGATTCATCCCAGAAAAGAGACCATTTCATTTTTAGCTTAAGTGATACAGTTTGTAAAGCTTTGTGTGAGAGTTTCTGCTCAGGTATTATGGGAAGTGAGGGGTGTTTCAATGAACCGAAAATGGAGAGCCTTGTAGGAACAATCCACCAGACACCTCCTGCTCTCCGTGGGGTTTTGTAGCCTTCAAGAGGGTGAAATTCCCGTTCATGAGCTCGTATCACGCTGAGCTGCTGGAGGAATTCTGTCATACTTGGCCAGGGGAGATCACCAGTGATATAATGGTGCTGAGCTCTGCCTCCCAGTAGCAGCCCTCGTGTGGAGGGGCTCTGCAGAGGGTTTGGTTGTGACCCACCAGCTATGAGGTAGTGTCTCAGATCCGAGCTCCAGCAATCCTCCAGGAGCTGATGGGGCTCAAGCAATCCACTTTTACTTGAGTTTTCAGGCTGGCATTTCAAAAAAACCCCACAAACAAAAGGATCGTGCTTTCTGCAATAAAATGGGGGAAAAAATATTTTGGTCTTAATGATACAGTTCATGTTAGTGACCCTTTAATGTGGGATTAAAACCTAAACCTAAGTTCCTGCCTTATGCTGGGTTTGTAAAGTGCTTGTACTGAGGCATTTTCATATTGAATTAATTTAGCTTATACTTGGCTATTTCACGTCTCTTGCAACAGATCTTGCGAGTGTAAGGTATGAATTTCAGGCTTGGATTAAAATAATGCTTTGCTTTCCAGCTCTGAGCATGTGATCTTTTTTTGGTTTCTTTGGGGTTTTTTTTACAGCAGGAGGAGAATCTCCCTTGTTCTCAGTTCCTATTGTGAGTGCTTTGGGTCAGACTGAACCCTAGACTAGAGCAGGTTCTGTCCCACCAAATGCCCCTGGTACCTGGAATGTGCAGCTCCTGTAAGGATTCCTTTGTGGACTTGTAACAGCAGCAAAACTTGGGCCTTTTCCAAGGACTGAAATCCTCTGAGAAGGGGAAAACATGAGCTGCTGACATATTTTGTGATGAAGACCCTTATTTCAGAAAGCCACAGTAAATTGAGTTCTCAGTGTATATTTTAGGGGTGAAGAAGTAAATTTAGCTGGTCAATCCTTTGAGTCCTACAGCTAACAAGCCCAGTGCCTTTGTTGTTGAATTATAAATCTATTTCAATGTGATTTACTCAAGCCCCAGTTGATTCGCCTCTTCTATAGGAATATTTCTCATTTTTCAGAATTGTAATGAGGAGTCATAGAGGTTATATGCAGTTTAAAGCCTGATAAAAAAATAATTAGGACTGATAATAAAGCTTTTTAAAATGCCGCAGGAATATCTTGACAATAAAAGGCTTTCAAGGTGTTGGTATTTTTCTAGAAATAAAATTACTGCCAAAAAACTCTGCCAGCTGCTTTCAAAAAGCTTGTGTAGATGAGGCAAAAATTATCTGTGTCATTTTGATATTGCAGCAGCAAGTTTGTGTTCCATTTTCATCTCGTGGAAATTGCGTGTCCCTCTTGCGTGGTGCCTTTCCTCAAGGACACAGTTCTAAAGCAAAATGGGGCTTTGGGAGCTGAATATTGCAATTCCCAGCCTCACAGAGATGGGGGGGTGATGGAGCTTGGAGAGGCTGGGGATGAAATTGCTGTGAGATGCATTTCCATGGAATATTGGGTGTGCTGCCAGAGCCTGCAGTGTTTCCTGATCAAGGATGTGCTGGGGCTGTTTCTGCCCAGCGTCACCATGACTCTGCTGGTGGCACTGGTGGCTCTGAGGTGTGGTTGCCCTCCCTGACAGAGCAGTTAAACACACACGTGGTGGCTCTGAACAGCCACTGGAGCCAGGGAGGGCTCCTGCCCCTCCTGTGTCACGCCAGGATGTGTCAGGCTCTGTTTAGATCCCCAGCTCTGTCCCTGCCCTTTCATGCTCTGCCCAGGTTCCAGGATGTGAATGTGTTGTTTCCTCTGAAGCTGCAGTCACGCTCAGGAAACGAAGAGCTCTTCAGTCCTGCCCTCGTTCCTCTGCCCTTGCCATGTCTCCTGCCTTAGGATCAACTTTATTTTGCTTCTGCTGCGTGACCTTGTTCCTCCTTCCTCTTCTGGCCCTCTCCTCCAGCTGGGTGGTTCCTTGGCAGGGTTCATCTCCTTGTTTGTTCCTTCTCTCTCCCCCGACCACATCCTCTGAGGAGCATTCCCTGCATAAAAATGGTCTTTTTGGGGTGAACCTGCCAAGCCCTTCCCAGCCAGTCATCACAGTCTGGAGTGATTCCTGGAATCACAGAATGGTTTGGGTTGGAAGGGATCTTAAAACCCATCCCATTCCCACCCCTGCCACGGGGAGGGCTACCCTCTGCCTCTGCCTTCTGAGTGGCAGCATTTTTTTGCACTGTGTTTTTGAAGTGAAGCCTATAAATAATGGTAATGTTTAGAAGAATTTTATGTATTACCTGAGACCACCTAAACAGCCACAGGAGCAAAGATTTTTAGACAAAGCTGCTGCCTGGGGAGGAGAGGGGAGGATCAGATCTTCTCTGAGTTGCCCAGCTTTTGCTGATTTTTGGTGGGTGTTATTTTCTGGCACTGTGAGTGCTGGGCATGGCAGACTTCTCCAGGCAGCGATCCTGGACGTAATCCCACTCTGGTGTCTTCCATTCTTTACTTTAGCTTCACCCATTCCCTCCTCTGTGCCTCGATGTTTCCCTGTGAGGTACAGCTTGTCCTGGGACAGAAATGCTGCTGAGGGAGAGCTGCTCCAGCTGCTGGCAAGGGGCAGGGAGACAAAAGATGTGAGAATCGGGACAGCCAAGAGCCTCCCTGCCCCAAAAAAGGGCCCTTGCCCTGGCACAGGCCGAACCTGCCTCTTGCAAAGGAGAGGGGAGGTTCTGGACATGGATCTGCTGCAGGAAAAGTCAACAAGAGGAACTGTGGGATTCTGTCCTCAAAGCAACTCCGAGCCTATTCCTGTGTTAGCATTGCCCACTCCCTCTTGGAGAAAGAGTGGGATCCCGAAATCGAGTGTATCCAACAGAAACTGCCTCTCTCCTGGTTTCAACAGACAGAAACATTGTTGAAACCAGACTTTTTTTGGCATTTATTGGCATTACTAAGAAAGAGTTGGCCAGGAAAGCTGGCAGAAGGAGATGAGTTGGAGAAGCTTTAAAGATTTTTTTTTCTATAAAATGAATATCCAGAAGCTGTGTAAATGTATTTTTTTTTCAGTTTGAAAAGTGTATAGAAAGACAACCTATACATATTTTTGACTGAAATACCATCTAAGCTGGATGTGCCCTCCAAATTCGTTTCCCTCAATTAAAAAGATGGGGAAAAGAAAATAATAAGAAATGACAAAACAAAACAACACCTCAGGAAATCCCTAAAATGTTTATTCAGGAACAGAGCAGCCTGCTACAGTCATTAGCTTGCAAAGGTATTTCTGTTATAGTCAGAGGGCAAAGTGAATTTTAACCTTTTATTGCCAAGAGATGTCATGTTTTTAGTGGAGGAGCTATTGAGGGGTGTAAATCCCTGTGAATGAGTGAGCGGCATCTGTAAAAACCCCAACCAAAGCCCCAAAGCACACCCTGCAGAGAGGAATTAAAATCAATTTCAATGCCCACAGTTAAACATAAAGTACTACATTTCATGCTTTATTGAGTTTCTATTTATTACTTAATTTCTGGTTGTAAAAGGCTTCAACTGAAACAAAAAGATATTTCAAAATATTTGACTCTCTTTTTCCTTACAAGCTCAGTGCGGAATTGCCAACTGCTATGGGGTTTTGATTATAAAGGGAAAAAAGGGCTGGATTGGTTTAAAATGTGATGTGTGGGAGGCCTCCAGACCAAAGAGGATCTTTCCCAGGAGCTCCAGAGGAGAGAGAAAGGAAAGGAAAATGCTGCTCCAGGGAGACCCAGAGTCAGGAGCCTGGGAACACTGCATGTCACAAGGGCAAATTTAGGATATAGATGGGAACAGTTGGGATTTTTAAGATGGAAACCTGAATTATTTGCTTTGTGCAGTTGAACATCTCCCATTTTATTGTCCTGCCCCTTCCTGTCTATAAAATGGGAATAAAGTTTAACCCAGGCAATGGGGCATCAATTTGATTTTTGTAATGGCCTTTTCCGACTAAAAGTGTTCCTTGTGTTCCTGCTCTGCCTGTGCAACCTTTAGGAAACTGGGGGAAAGAGGGATGTCTTGCACGTGTAGAAAAATCCCATATGTGTTGATGGAACAAGGGAACAGATATTTTCAAGATTTTAGGTCCCAAGGAATTAAAGAGGAGGAGTGTTTGCAATGCTGAGCATGAGGATTGTCACTGTTGCAAACATCTTGTAAATATTGTGAAGAATTAAATGAGATTTTTATAGCATATGATCAGCCTATAATTCAGTCCAAGTTTAGACAGTCACCTTTCTTTGATAGAGATCAACAGGGACATGAAAACACTTTAAGAAATATTTTGATTATTACTATTTTGGTCTATTATATACCTCTCTTTTACATGTACATTTTTACATCTTTCAACCGTGCAATTTGATCACCAAGCACTGATTTATTTTGAAAATTGCATTTATCAATATTATCCCACTTTCACACATCTTCTATTAGCTAATTTAAAAAGGAATCTCGAGGTGTAGAATCGAAATCAGCTCTAATTTCAGAGCCTTCACGGAATTACTGTTTAGCAATTTCCCTGAATCTGTGTGAGATGGAGACAATGAGAGCTGGACTGGAGTAATTTCTTTTGTAGAAAGAACCACACTGCTGAATTTTCCAGCATTTATATCAACGTAGTGTGTATATCAATATCTATATATATCAATATATGTGCATATATATCTATATACATCTCTATACATACTGAGATCTATATCTATACCTATACAGCTGCTCTGTTTCCAACCTTATCTCAAGATTCAGCTCTCAAACCACGTTTTGAAGGTTTTTTGCAACACTCTGTGAGGAAAAAGCAGCTGAATAAGGCTACAGCAAGATCTGGCATTGAAATCAAATCATAAACTCAAGCAGTGGAGAGGGAAGATGCACAGCATGGAGTGAAACTCTTATCAGTGCTCTGCTTTTCCAGGACAGGTTATTAGGGAGGAGTTCCATTTAGGAGCAGAGGGTTTATCAGTGTGAGTCCTCGTGATGGACTCACCAATGCCATCAGCTTCATATATGGAGATGGAGCTGTTCTAATTTTAGGGCAAGGCACTGGGGGAAAAAAAAGAGCATAATGTAAAAGAAATAAAGACTATTCCAAGTGTGGATATTATCTGTGCCATCACCACCCAGCTTCAGATTGCACAGGGATCAGCTGCTGCAGATATTTTGGCTGATGTGGATGAAACAAGTGTCTTGTGGAGCTCTCCATTATTGTGTACAATATTTCCTATACTTCTATTATTTTGAGGCAGGCCACAAAGGGAGACTTTGATATTTCTGTGCAACAAAATAGCATTTGAGAATTCTTCACAGCCTTATTTACTAAACAATTTAGACAAAGAGTCCAGTCTTTGTTTGAAGGCTTCAAAGGCAATGTTGGCTTGTTTTCCCAGCAAAATCTTTCTCTTTCTCAGTGAAAGAAAAATCAATACAACCCTGGTAACACAAAGCTGTGTCTTACCAAGGTATATTCCTCAAGCCCAGTTGGAATTCTGACATTGGCCATCACACTCCAGCCAAATTATTTGGAAATATCAGGAAGTGCTTGGTTTTTTCAGCAGCCACCGTGTCATTTTATGGGTTTGCCTTCTATATTTTTATATTATATACAAATATTTCCTTGCCAGAGCAACGAGAGTTTGAAAAGTTCCTCATGAACAACAATGAAGCTGTTTTCATGCTCTGTCCTTTTGGTGTGCTGGCTGGCGCCTGAGCTGGTGAGAAATTTATTCAGCATAAAATAAAGTCTTAGCAATTTATTGCTGTCGTTACTTATGCCACAAAATCATTCCTCTGCATCCCTCGGAATGTACAAATTTGCTCCTTCAATTTTAGGGAGCTCTTTATTGATGCAATGTCACCGTCACAGCCTTGCTGCAGGGAGAGGAAATAACTCGTATTTAGCCTCAGGAAAGTTTGTGTGTTCGAGGTGTTCTTATCTGTGAATTTTGATGGAGTTGTTTGGGGGGAGCAGCTGCTATAACTCCTTTATCAAATGCATCTTGAAATTTAGGTTTATTTAAAAACGTGTGCAGTGTAAAAACAAGTGTCTGTTGTCTGAGGGGAGTAATGCAGCATCCCTCAGCTCAGGCATCCCTCAGGGTGAGTGCACACAGGGCATCTTTGCTCTTCCTAATTCTTTCCCTGAGTGTAACCAGTTTATGCAATCCTCAGATGTTATTTTCTTGTTCCCCTTGAGGAGTTGTCCAAGTTTCTCTCTGAAATTCTTCGGTCTTCTGGTGATCAAGACTTCTCATTTAGGCTGGGATATGGCCCTAAAAAGCTCCTTCCCTCATCACCTTCGGAAATCAGCGCAGTGGGGGGAACCCCTGCAGAGCCCTTCTCTATTTATATGTTGGTGAGCCAGGAGGAAAATTTCCAAAAATGCTGGAAATACTTTTAAACCTTCCAGTGCCTGGCTCCTGTGCTTCAAAGCCCTGCTGACCCTTTGGGATACAACAGTGGCAGTCCTATCTGGGGACCATTCCCTATTTATAGGGACACTCCTGAACCTTTCCAGGAGCCTTTCTCTTTTTATTCTGCCAAAATATATGGCTTGGGAGTACAAAAACCAGCAGTCTGGTGCAATATGTCAACAATATGTTATTTATAACAGCAAAGTTTTATTCACTCATGCAGTTGAATGTGATTTAAATATGTAACGAGTGCAGCATTAAGCATTAAGGCTTTTTTTTTTGTAAAGGAGTGGTAATTCAGTAGTTCAGGTGCATATCTCAGTGAAAAGTTGGACTTCTTGCTGTCTGGAAAATCAAAGAGCAGTGTTGAATGGTTCAGCAGCAACAATGGGGTGCAACTTGTTCATTCCTTGGGAATTGGTGGAATCACCATCCCAGGAGGGTTTTAAAAGCTGTGTGGATGTGGCACTTGGGGACATGGGGCAGTGGTGGCCTTGGAAGTGCTGGATTAAGGGTTGGACTCTGTGATCTGAGAAGTCTTTTCCACCCTAAATGATTCCATGATCAAAAGGGTCTTTTCCAACTTAAGTATTCCAAGGTTCTCTGATTAATACCGTGGGAGTTGGAGGACTCGGGAGCGCAGGTGGGAGGCTGAGGATCAGACATGAGGCATTGGATCTCGCAGGAGACTCAGCCCTGGGGGGACTGGAGGTGTTTCATAATAGCTCCTCCTTGAATAATTACTGGGAAGGGAAACAGTCATTAAAATAAATGAGAGAGATAACTCACCCAGGAGAACACGGGAAGGAGAGCCAGGAATGCTGGAGAAACCATGGCTGTGGTGAGGAGCAAGGTCCTGGGACTGTCAGCGTGAAGAGGAGGAGGCTGAGCAGGGACGTGATGGATCCTGCAGGGTGTAAATGGCTGCAGGAAAACAAGAGGCAGTAATTAGTTTGAGTGTCACTGTTAGAGATGCTCCTGTCTAGCAGGGACGAGAAGAATGGCCCTACAAGGCAGCGAGGAAGAGCTCAGTAATAAAGATAATGAGAAATGGATGTATTTACATGTATATCATGAGGAAGGGAGGCTTAAAGGTCTCTGAGTGCACTGGAGTTTCAGAACAGCCAGAGAAAGAGCTGCTAATGAGAGGTGTAGTAGATCCTGACATGGAGCAGGAGCCTCTGAGGCCCCCTAAGCCACATTTTCCATGATCTGATGCAAAATGGAGACCGTTCTTTCTGCTTCATGAAAACCTCCTTTGTGAACTTTGCCATCTCTGTGTTTCAAGGGATAAGATTTGGATTTTTCTGGATTTTTAAATACCTGAAACTTCATAGGGAACACTTTTGTGCTGAGGGTGAAAAATGGGTGCCCCACAGCTTTTCTTTCTTTTGTAATTACTGGTTTTGTACAACTTGGAACCAGACTAAACAATACATAGACAACTAAAACATTAGCTCCTTTCTCAGCTGGGCGAAGAGAAAGTTCTTCAGCAGAAGTTCAGCCTTTTGTTCTATTACATTTTATTATTTACCCACGGGTGGACACTGAAATCAGAGAGGTGGATCAGGATGCCATGGAGGTTGGGATATTTATTACTTGAAGAGGTTTGGTTTAGGCTGGAAGCTGTGGCTCTGAAAGATCTCATTAAATTTTGTGTCGTGCTGCAGTTCTCTCTCACCTGTACCAGGTCATTGGCTTCTGGTTTGGGGGATGGAAGCAAAAGTAGAGTAGGATCTGTACAAATAATGGAGTGAAAAGAGGGGGGAACACTGTAAATACAGGGTTGAAGGGTCTGTTAGCAACTGAGAGCTGCCCAGGAGGGTGGATAAGGAGTCCTCTCTCAGGATGGGATGCTCTGGCAGCCCGGGCTTTACATAGAAGGCCCTTGGAAGGAGGTCTGGCTCCATAAAGAACAATTAAAATAAAGTTTTTACCTTATAACTCGACTTGCTCCTCATCTCAGCTGCAGCAGCCACTGCTGCTCTCTCCCATTATTCCCAAGCTCCTCTCAAGTCCATTTTCCCACAGTCCCTGTGGACACTGGACTCCAGCATCTGCTGAGCTGCAGAGTTCTGTTCCTGCTCATTCTCTTTGTGATGCTTGCTCTGCTCCATGGGGCTGACAGTGGGAAATGGAGATGTTTCCTGAGTCTTCTGCAGGATTTTTCTCTCTTTCCCACCCCTGTGCAGTCGGTTCAGAGCAGACTCAGGAATATTCCTGCTCATTTGCACTCTGAAGGTGAGAGCAGACTTTGCTTTATACTTCTATCACATGTTGCAAATGCCTTTGAGATGTTTCTTTCATTGTTATCTCAAAATTCTGTGCTCTATTGATTTTTGGATTTTCTCTGAGGGGCTGAAAATTTCAGCACTAACCCTGAAACCAACTGAAATAATTGATTATCTGTTTTTACCTCCTCTTCAGTTATTTACCTCATGCCCTTCGATGGAGAAAGGCTGTCCTATTTCTCGATGATTTAGTGTAAAGCAGATCTTTGCTGAGCTTTAATATCAATTTATATAACCTTGATCCAGGGGTTATCTTTTGAGAGCCACAGGTTTATCTAATATGTCATGGAAGAAGTTGTTCTAGAAATGATTTTTTTATAGCTTATTCTTATTGAACATATGGGTAATGTGAAAAGAAACATATTTTCTATAGGCTCATATAGCAATTGAAAATAAATTATATCCAAGAGTAATTAGATGCCTAACGGACTCTATAACCAATTTAGATATCTTAAAATACATCTTATCATGAATAGATATTTTTGTATACAGGGTTTTTTTGTGTGGATATTAATGGCAATGGCATTTTTATCTGTGTTTTGTCTTTGCCTCTGTGGCAAGAAATATGCTGGTCATTAATACTTTAAACCTCTGGGTATCAGTCAGAACACAACATGTGTTTTTGTTCTAGGATGAGCTTTCTGAGATAAATTAACTGTGCTTTCCACACTCCTTTGAGTCATTTGTTTTCTCCAAGAATATCAATGTATAGGTGGGGTGTCTCTGGGCAAAGTCTCTTTCTAATTAAGCAGAAAAATGTGCGATTCTGCCCCCAGGTTTCAGTATAATTTACTTTACTAGGAAATCTTCGGATCCTTCTTTCTGTTAGGGCACATTCCAGGATATAAAAATGATTCATGTGTCTTGGAAGTACAGCTTTGGGAAGTTTGTCAAGTTATCTTGAGTAGCCCAAGAGTGGGGTGAAATCGCCCTTTTCATTAGTTTAAAAAATATTAATATTTTATCTGCCTTTGTAGAACCCATTCATCATCTTCAAAAGATCATCAGAGACAAATTGTGGTTTGAAAGAGTGGAAATTAGACCCCGACTCATCACTCCTGCTTTGCATTCCAGGGTTTGGGATGCAGAAGGGAACTGGAATCCAGAAGCAAATCTGCGACTGCAATAACAAATTAGCGC
>NW_008238319.1:2791935-2797259 GCF_000691975.1 Corvus brachyrhynchos
AGGGAAAGATGTTGAGGGAGAATGAGGCCTGAGTTCAAAGATCTTGGCACAGGCCTGGTGCAGTGGAACTGTGTGATGGAGGGGAGAGGGAGGCTCTGAAAGTGAAGAATAGCATATAAATTAAGCCAAATAAATTAAGTGATTCAAGCATTAATCAGGCCAGCCCTCCGAGTTCATTCAGAGAAGCAAAACATCTATCATTGCTTCTCTGGAGATTGTAGCACTGTCGAGAATTCAGTTTAGCCAGGACATTTAGACCAACCCTTGCATTCAAAAAATTTCTTAATTTTCTCATTGTCTGAAACTGATTGTATCGTTTTGCCTTTCAGTAAGTTTCACTTAGTTGCAATTACTTTGGCTTCAAAATCTTGAAATCGAATGAATTAATGAAAATGGAAAATCAGAACTCTTTCCTAATTAAGAACTGAGCTTTTCAAGGAATATGAAAGGATTTAATTTAGAGAGAGATGTTTGGAGAGCATGAAATGTGGCTTGAAGGAGATACATGTGCATTCAATAGAACTCACTGAGCCCAGCCAGATTTGTATTGACGGGAAACAAAAAGCATCTGAAATCCTCTTCCAGTGATAGGATAATTTATGGGCTTTTTTGAAGTGCTCTGAGTTGACTTTCAGTTCAGGGAAATGGGTGGCCACCTCTGTTTGTGTCTCAGTGGACACAGCTCCTACTGAATTCCTCAGTAGTTCTTTCCTCATGAGTTTGCTGAATCTTGGCAATGGGATTTTGGATTTAGTTTTCCATGGCTTTGTAACCCTTCTGCATGGATGGGGGAAACCTCTGTTCTGGCACTGCTGCAGGTGACACTGAGGGGTGTAAGGAGTGGCTCAGATAGTGGCTCTGACTGTTCGGAATGGATTTTATTTTGTATTATCCTTGAAATCCGGTTCTCCTGATCTGCTGCATCCCTGTGTGACACCTAGGGCTTGTGCCCTCCCCAGGCAGCTCCCACTGAGTGGAACATTACCAGATAGGACCCGAAGGATGGGCCATTTCTCATCATTGGAAATTTAGGAGTAGTCATCATCATAATTCTCCTCCCCCACAGTGCACAGCACGTCCTGGGTCCTCCACAAGCGATGGCTGCAATAATTACGTGTGTGGAAGGGGAGATGTTTCCACAGAGGGTCAGGTTGGCTGCTCAGCTCCAGCTCTGCTATAAAACACGAGATGTGTGGGTGAGAAAATGCAGAGCTGTTAGCTGGGAGTACTCTCAGGAAGCATGGTGGGACAAAGGCAGTAAGGTGCCGAAAATATAATTGCACTGGGTAACGAGCTGATGAAGCCTTTGACGTGGTCCATGCTTGACCTTGGCTTTTTGAGCACACGGAGAGAATGTGGTGTTGTATTCAAACTTCTGGTAAAACGAGGTCACAGCCCCCACTGTCCTTACAGAGAGGAGGAATTTTACTTTTCCAGGTAGGAACAACCCAAACAGGATCCACTAAATTTGCATGGCGCAGTCCTCAAAGAAATCCACGTACATTTAAAATTGGCAAATATCAACAGCTGCTCACTGCCGTTATAATTACCCAAATTGCAGAGGACCGTCTGCAGCGAGTTCTGTTCCATCACGAAGGCTACCCAGCCCCAGTGCAATTGCTGCCTGCCTGCCAGCACTATTAAGTTGTGTTTTGTCACAATTTTCTCCAGCCCAGGCATGTTTGTTTTCTTTGCACAGCCTTGCAGCAAGCATTGTTTAAGCAGCACATAATGGATTCCAACCAAGAGGTGCTTTCTGCTCCCATCTGTTTGACAGCCCAGCGAGCAGTTGTGATTCATACGTGCAGTGTAAATACTGGGTAATGACTGGGGCTTTATTTGGAGCCAATTCCAGGTTGTTTCATTCCTGGGCCAGCTTCTGGACCAGTTTTGAGGCAGGGAAAAATGTCTGATCCCGGGCTTGACGTTTTCAGGTGTTAAATGTCCCTCTAACAGAGTGACCGATCTTGGTGCAGAGGTGACGGGTAAAGGCTGCCAGGAGCAGGAGCTGCCACAGTCTTCTCAAATCTCTAAGGCTGTGTGGTATCCAGTTGCCTTTTCTGAATATAAGGTCACCCAGACACTACCCCAAAAGCTCACAGGGTATTTCTATTTTGACCTTTTGGGGCAACATCGCTGGCAGTGTCCAAGGCCAGGTTGGACAGGGCTTGGAGCAACCCGGGATAGTGGAAGGTGTCCCTGCCCATGGCAGGGGTGGCACTGGATGGGATTTAAGGTCCTTTTCAACCCAAACCAGGCTGTGATTCAGTGAATACAGTGAGGAAAAGAAATATTGGGAAGAATTTATTTTTTAGCCCATTTTTAAACCAGACTCTTCAACAAGTTTTTTGTTTTGCTTTTTTCCCCCTGTTATTAAAAAGATCTTTATATTTACAGATCTTTCAAAAACTCAAATCTGTATTGGTGTAATCAATCACCCTCCTGGCCACCCCTTCAGGTGTCAGAGGACAGGCAGGGTCCAGCCTTTCCCACCAGTTTAGGGAATGGGATGTGATAGGAAACACACCGTTCCATCCGGCTGGTATCCAAAAGCTCTGCTGCTCCTGACCTGCTTCCAAGCTGAGATCTTACTGCTGGTCCTGCTGGGCTGGGTGGGAAGTCCTGCACTCCACAGAGCCACATCAGTACCAGCATGGGCAAATTTGGGCATCTTGGATAGATTTGTGGAAACAGCCCTTGTGACAGAGATGGTGTGTTTGGGATGCACCGCAGTAAATGAGGGCTGGCTAAAAGCACACGTATTTTATTATTATTTTTATTGCTTGTTCTTACTACAAAATCGAGTTCACACTTTGGTGCAGCCATTTCCATTCAGTCAAAACCAGATGCTGTTGCATTTTCCTTTCTTCCTCTTTCTTGTGGCCTGTGAATCCAAGGAATCCCCCGCCCCCAGATGCGGAGCAGACTCCTCGCAGGTCACCAGGCACTCAGGGAAGGGCAATAAATACACACCAAAGGCTGCTTTGGGCTGGTTTGCATCCATCCTGCTGCAAAGACTCAGGAAAGGCTTCCATGCCTCCCCTGGCTGGTTTGTGTTCCAGCACTCATCCCTCTCCCAACCCACACCCTGAGCTGGAGGATCCCAGAGCTCACTCCCCATCAGCTCTTTCGAAGTGATGGCAGCACCAGTTCCCCTTTTTCATCATTCACTCATGTTTGTTCTCAGAGCTTGTTTTTGAAAATCTTTCAAAGATTTTTTTGTTGCAAGGTTTGTCCTGAAAAGGGAATATTGATTTTGACCTATTTTTAACCGATATAGTTCAGAGGATAATTGGAGAGCTGCTGTAAAAACCAAGGCTGCCCTATTTGCACTGCTTAGATTTAACTAAAAAGAAAGAAAGAATTTATTTCACTTTTTTTTTCAAGTATGAAGCTGAAAATTTTCTGCTAATCCCTTTTTAGCTGGTCAAATACACTTAAATATATTTTAATGTAACCTCAGTGCCTGATCAAGAAGATATGGTGCAAAGGTTGCATTCAGGTTTTATGCCTGACTTTTTATTGATACTGAATAAATTCACAACATAACTCAGCCTGACAAGGCACAGATTCCTTTCAAGCATCAAACCAGTTATTTTGGATTTGCTCCTGAAATATTTGCTCCTCGGTGTTATGACGTTTGGAACATGTTTTAGAGAGGTTATCCTTTGATTTTTAAGAAAATGTAAATCAGGAATACCTCACAGAAAGGATGTAGCTAAGTTGTAAGCATGCTTTCCCTTTCCAGGAGCAGTCATTAGCTTTGTATTCCTGCATGGAAAGCAGGAAATGGGGAGCCAGAGCTGGGTCATTTTATTGATTTTGGTCTGGCACAATGAGCTTCTCGGTTTCCTCTTTCTTGAGCGTTGTTTGCTTGGATTTTTAACTCTGGATAGGGATCCTGGGACACCAACAATGAGCAGGGAACTGGGAATTTAAACAGCTCTTTATAGAGATTCAGAAATTCACAGGACCATCATGTTGCCAATGCCAAGATGCTGCCAAACAATGTGATGGGCAGAGGCTGGCACTGCCACTGCTGTAGAGAAAAATATGGATATTTTTCATTTTAATTGAAAGTGTTTCTAGCTTATGAAGAGAAATTTCCCAAATTAGGGTCGTTCCCAAGTGCTCCTATTTCATCTGCATCCCATGAGCTCCATGGTGGGGTTTTCTGCCAGCTGGTGGAAGGTTTTCCTGCTCATTGCAGAGGGGTTGGACTGGATCATCTTTAAAGGTTCCTTCCAACTGAAACCATTCCATGATTCCTGTAAGGAAGCCATGGGGAAGGGGCAGAAAAGTTGGTTTAGGACCTCATCTGCAATGGGTTCTGCCACATCCCATGGGGCAGCAGGTTTTAAAAAATTCATAAATTATATATATATCTATAAATCTTCCATAGATTTATAATATGGCAGTGTGGGGAGCAGGAAAAGGAGAGGGTGGAAAAGCCTGGCTATCTCCAAGCAGCAGTTTCAATTCGCTGTAGGAGTTAAGAAAAAGAGGAAAAAATTTTAGAAAGGAAAACAAATTTAGCTATTGTGCCTTCCACATAGAGGAATCTTGCATCTCTTTGTACAGTCAGCAAGAAAGCAAAGATCTGATCATTCTGTGTTCAAATAATCGCTTTAAAATAAACTTGGGGACAAACTTGGAAGTTCTTTGGTTTCCTGCATTATTGGACTGGCTCAGCCAATTTGTTAAGGGCTTGGGAGTCTTTGCTAAGCCATTAAAGAAAATACAAAAACAACTGCAAAAGGCTCTTCTCTTAGTTGGTGCTCATTATAAGCAGCCACAGGGATAAATCCTTCTCATCTGAGAGCAGGGAAAGCACAGCTGAATTTGCTGCTCCCAGCAACCTGCAAAAGCCGTAAGAATTAAATGTTTATACTTTTCATGTCCTACACATGAAATATCGCTTGGTCTTGGAGGTGTTTGCAGAAAACATTTCACTTTGTGTTCACTTCTAAACTGAAGCCAAAAGAAAACCAGGTGATATTTCTTGATTTAAAAGCATTACGTACAATTTACAGCATTCGTTGGGGGTTGTAATTATCTTAAATGTATGTATTTTGTAGACATACTGCATTTGTTGGATTGAGTTCCAGTTCCCATGGTAAGATTCCCTGAGTGACTTTATTTCTTATAGATTTCCCAGCTTCTCCCTTTTTGTGTTTTATAGATAGTAAAGGAATAATATCAGCCCAGAGATCTGATACTGTAAACACACCTTTTAGCACCAATGCAGGAGACGTCAGTGTGTGACAAATGAGGGAAATTAAAGGTATTTTCATACCGATAGCAAAAAATGGCACTGAATATTT
>NW_008238319.1:2797319-2802182 GCF_000691975.1 Corvus brachyrhynchos
AGGAAAAAGCATCTCTCTTTGTGTGTGCAATGTTGCTACCTGACATAGCTCAAAAGTCCTTAATTTCCAGAGCTGTGCTTAGGACATAACAAAGTCATGACCCTTAGTTTTGTGCACAGAGGAGAAAGTAAAAAGGGTCATGGAATCACAGGAAGGTTTGGGTTGGAAGGGACCTTAAAGGTCATCTGGGGACCTCAAAGCCCATCCAGTACCACCCCTCTGCCACGGGCAGGGACACCTCCCGCTAGACCAGGTTGTTCCAAGCTGTGTCCAACCTGGCCTGTCAGAGGACAGAAAGAGGTAAATGTGACACTATTTAAAAAAATTCCTTTAGAGTGAGAACTGGGAACTCCAGTGTAAGAAAGCCTGGCTGCTGGATGAACTGTTTTGGTGCAAACTATCCTGAAATTTGTACCTCCTTGTCCTGTCCCTCCAACCCTTGTTCCCGGTCCCTCTCCAGCTCTCCTGGAGCCCCTTCAAGCCTTGGAAGGGGCTCTAAGTTTTCCCTGGGGACTTCTCTTCTCCAGGTGAACACCCCCAGCTCTGCTAGCCTGTCCCAGAGCAGAGAGGCTCCATCTCCCTCATCATCTTCGTGGTCGCCTCAGGACTTTCTCCAACAGCTCCATGTCCATATCCTGCCCCCGAGCTGGACACAGTGCTCCAGGCGAGGTCTCTCCAAAGTGGGCCTTACTCTTACAGCAAACGTCAGTGATTTTAGCCCGGTTTAAAACTGTGCATCAACAAATGTTCCCAAATTATCCCCTGGTAGAGTCCTTTGTCTGTCATGTCATTGAATCTGGTTTGACTTGATGTGATTTCTGTCTTTAAACTGAAGCCCAGGCTCTCTGAGGGTTTGCTGCGTTTTTATTTATCTCCCTGTGGAATGTCAGGAGCCACGTTGCATACAACCAATTGCAATCCATAATTCTCCTCATAATTATTACTTTTTCCTTTCTGCCTCAGCAATTTTGGCCCGTTTCAGCACTGCACGGGCCTAGGTCACCTTGGCCACATGCAAAGCTGAGCCTGTTGCAGGGTTGGCTTTAGCAAAGTTAATACCAGCTGTGGAGGGCCTGGAAACCTCTTTGCTGGATTTAACAAACCTGCCTATTTCAGTCTGACCCTGTCAGGATATAATTTAAAACTTTGAAACCAGAGAAGCAAAATGACCCCTTTTGGTTCTATTTCTTGTGCTGATCTCTATCCTCAAATAACTGTATTTAGACACTGGATACAGCTGAAAATGAATTTCTGTTTCCAAACGAATTAATGCTGCTGGTTTGAGTTCATTTTCACTCTTTTCCTTATCTGTAGATATTTCCCCTTATTTCTATTATGTAATTGCTAGAATTTATTTAAAGTTGTGTGTGCTGATCTAACTCATGTATCTCAATCCAGTAAAATCCTTTACTTTTATAGAGAGGAAGCTGCAAAGACAGATGTGTTAGGACTCCCCATTCCATCAGTTTTCTGCTCTTCAGATGTAGTAAGAAATGACTTGGAGTCTTCTCTCCCAACCCCAGCAGGGAGTTGGAGGGGAAAAGCTCACAGCCTTGCACTGGGATCACAGCCCAAAGGAAGGGGGATCCAGCAATAATTAAGTTTTTGCTCAGTGACAACTCCTTTGCATTCAAATTTCAGAATGGGCATCCCACCAAGGTGAACAAATCTTCTCCAGATGTATCTTCTCCACAAGTATTTCAGGAATAAAAATGGGTTATTTTGAGGCTAGATATCATTATTATTAGACAGTATTCCCAACACCATCCCTATACTCACAGGGAAAGCCCTTAATCCTCAAACTGTCCTTCCTTTTTCTATATGAAGATCAGAAGATCAATGTGATTTAAAAAGGAAATAATAAAAGTAATACTCAAAGAACATGTACTAGTTAAAGTAGATTTACTGCAGAAGTTTTCTGACTCAGAAATAAGCTACTGGCTCATCATCTTCTAGCTAATCAAGTACTAATTTATTAATTTTTAAAGTCTGCTTTATCAGTGAGAATTCTTGCTTGACCTTGACTTAATGTTTCACTAATTTCCTTCAGCATATTGAGTTTTACTAACATCAATTCAAACCAAAAACCCTCAGCTCCAAGCAAGGAAGAAGCAAATTAAGGGGGGGAACGCTTTTCCAGGTTTTTTGATACAATTTGATGCAGATTTTGGAAGTAAATCCTCTAAATAAGAGGGAAAGTTACGGAGATTCCTACTTCAATCATCCTGAAGTCAGTTTGGCCTCTTAGGAGATCAGGGAAAAGCTTGTGTGCACTGATGAAATCTTCTCTTATGCCACAAAAAAAAAAACAACCCAAAAAAACCAAACCATTGCCAAAAAGGAAAACAGCAAACTGCAGTTTTAGAAGAGAACTAGAAAACCTGAGTCTGTGGAGAAAAGAAGGTAGAACCACAAACAATTCTTCATTATGTTTTAAATAATGCCACTCTCATCAGGTTCACTTGGCTTCCACAGTCAATAATTTTAAAGGGATCAATCAATTTGGGAATAAGTTGTGGTACCAGCACAGAAATTATTTCTGTGGCTCTTAAGGAAGACTTACAACATATGGCTCTTTCTCAAATGTTCTGAGCAGGAGACTGTACCCCCACAAGGTGCTTTTTTTGATTATTCTGAGTGGAAAATATAAAGCACTGCTCTAATATCTGTATTTATAGTCATTCCCATTTCACCATGCAACTCAGTTTTGAAAATATTGATTGTAAAGGGAGGGTATCACAGTGTTTAATGGGACTTAAAATGAACTTTTAAGGGTTTGTGGCAGAAATGTGCAAATACTTTAGGGGAGACTCCAGAACCACTGCAAGAAAAACCCAAAAAAGCCCAAACAAACAAACAAAAAATCTGAATTGATTTCACAAGTGTATGGATTAAAGAAGAGGAGGAAAAGCTGAAACACAAACCTCAAATGCCCTTTCTGAAAGATACTCGTTTTTCTTTACCATTAGAAATTCATAATTTCAAGTGTTTCTGTTTGTAGTCACCCTAACACCTGTGCAGTGGGTAATTTTTGCTGCATTTGTGCTTATGAATTCCAGTCAGACTAAGAAAAAGTATAGTCTCATCTCCTCCCAGATGGAAAAGGAGGAAATGAGCTATTTGTTTGAAAGAAAAATCGATGCTGAAGCAAGATCCTGAACCTGGGTCTTGTGCAAAGCAATGCAGCATCCATAACTGGGGCCATTATTGTGCTCCGTGAGAAGAAGTTTCAGCTTTAGGAATTCTCTGAGAGATGATTTTGTCTTGTAACAGCCTGTTCTATTCTGCAGCTGCTTTTTTAACTTTGCAACTTTACCAACATCAATTGACTGTCAAATAAGTACCACTGTGAACTCATGAATAAACATAGTTGTCATTTCCATATTAAGAGGGCCTTCAGCTGAAAAGAATCCATTTGTGCCACTGCAATATCTTAATTATTTACTGTGTTATATTGTAATTAATTGTGGTTTACTCTCTCAAAACTCCATATTCTGTAGATCTCACGGGTTTTGGAAGCAATGCACTAATATTAAAGGCATAATCAACACTGCTTCTAAATATTCATGCCAATAAATGACTCCCATGTGTTTGCTGAGTGCCAAGGATAGTCTGAAGCATTTATTTAGCATTCTAGTGGGATCTGGTTTCTGCAGAGTTCACAGAGATGCAGAATTTCAATGCTGTTGCTGGGAAAGCACGTTTGGATTCGCACGAGCAGGACACTTTGGATAAAGCAATGGTATCTCTGCCAGTCTGGGCTTAACAAAGCCTGAGAGCACTGGGGAAATATTTCTCATTTGAACAATTTTGTTTAGTCTATGATAGCCTCCCAATAATTTCACTTTTTAATAAACATCTCTAATTTTTCAAACAATTTGAAAATCACTGCATTCCAAGGGCGGGGATGCTCTGTCTGTCACAGAGGCCTCACCAGGCTCCGCTGTAGCAATCCCAAATTCGGACACATTTCTCAATAAATCAGTTAAACACTAGAACCCTAAAATGATCTTGCTGCAATTGGCTGGCATACATCTCCAGAAAAGCGTCTTGAGTGTATGGGGGAACAGCTGATTTATGGAGCTACTGTTGGAATTTCAAACAAGGAAATGCTGTCGCGCAATCCAGTGAGTTTGTTTAATGAAATGTAAGTTAAGTGTAAACAGTTTTAAAATTTATCTGAGCCGAGACTTTTGGATCAAGAGTAGCCAGCATATTGCAAATTGTGCTTTCTCCTTGGAAGTGCAGCTTCCAGAGCCTGTGTAGGTGCATTGCCCCCTCCTGCAAGTTTTTAGGCCTCCTCTGCTTCAGATCCTCTCTCACAGCTCTGCTCAAAATTAATGGGTTTACCTTTGGATGCTTGAGATGAAAAAGAACTTGGTTTTTTATAATCAGGGGAAAGGCAATGTGAAGATTGCACGCAGTCATGATGGTGCTGAAAATGCAATCCAGATGTCCTGATCCGTGCTGGAGTGCAACTGGGATTTCCACGGGCTCTGTTGCTGATGGCGTGTTTAGAAAATTCTCTTACTTACTTGTATATGCATAAATACTTTGTCTCTTGTTGTCACAGAGATGCTTGATAATACTGTCAACCATATTTTATTGATATTTCACATTTTTTGCACTTGACAATCCTTAAGGGTTCCTTTCAACTCAGGATGTTCTATGACCTTAATTGCTGCAACACCACATCTTTTTTTCTTTTAAGATAAAAACTACGCCTTATGAAAAGCTTGAAATGCATCTTTAAAAATTGAAGTACAACTTGGATATTGGGAAGGAATCGTTCCCTGGGAGGGTGGGCAGGCCCTGGCACAGGGTGCCCAGAGCAGCTGGGGCTGCCCCCGGATCCCTGGCAGT
>NW_008238319.1:2802435-2808862 GCF_000691975.1 Corvus brachyrhynchos
AGTTGCCAAGGCCAGGCTGGACACTGGGGCTTGGAGCAGCCTGGGACAGTGGAAGGTGTCCCTGCCCATGGGAACTAAACAGTTCTTAAGACCCCTTCCAAGCCAAACCTTCCTTTGATTCCATGATGTCCATTTCCCTGGCAGAGCCGGGTGCAGGATGATGGACTCTGAGTTTGGACTCAGTCAACTCTGTTTCTTTTTCAGAACCACCCAGCACTGCTGCAGTTTGTAATTCAAGCTGAAAATAAACATCTGGTCATCGATCTGGAGAGGAATGAGTAAGTACCCTGCTGCGTGGTCACTTTGTACTCTTGGAGGAGGGTTATAATTTTAAAATTGATGGTTTAAAATTAACCTGGGGCCAGTTTTCCTAGTGGTCCCCTATAAAAAGTCCCCTAACAAGAGAGTTTTGTTCCGGTTTGGATTATGGGTATTGGTGCATTGCTGATAGAGCAAGAATCTCTATGGCTGTGTGCATT
Source organism: Corvus brachyrhynchos (assembly GCF_000691975.1). NCBI lineage: Eukaryota > Metazoa > Chordata > Aves > Passeriformes > Corvidae > Corvus > Corvus brachyrhynchos. The sequence continues at coordinate 2,802,915 of NW_008238319.1, forward strand.
TATGTGGGGCTGAAAATGGACATGTTGCCTCTCAGGGTTTTCCTGTGTATTTGATTTGGATTTGTTCTCCTTTCCTGTGGTAAGGCTTTTATTTATAGTAATCTGGAATATCCTACAGTCTCTGAAATTTTCTGGGGAGGACTCCTTTGTCCTAACGCTGCCTGCACCCATGATTTGCTCCATGCAGTGTCCATCAGGGATGATGAGTCAAGACATTGGGCTTAACCCCTGCTGGAATGTTAAATGCAGCTCTCCGGGTTTGCTGACAAGGGGCTGACGATGGGATGGTTGTGCTGTTCATGAGGCCCAGGACCAATGCTGGGCTTGAGCCCTTGTTTGTGTGCATCTTTTTCCATGTGCTCTTGGCAAATCCTGCTCATGTCTATGAGCTTCAGAGAGGGATCAGAGACTGCTGTGGACATGGTCCCATGGGCAGAGTTTTAAAAGAGATACAAAACCCTACAGGAATGAAATCACTGCTCTGGAAGTCCATGACAAATGGAAAAAGTCATCAAATTCTTTTTCTACCCCACAACTGTTCCGTTTTCCTCTAAGAGAATCTCAAGGATATGTCGTGGGAATCCAGATCAGGACAACTGCGTGCTGTTTGTCAAAGGCAAACCAAAGATCATGCTCAACCTAGGGAAAACTTTTTATAACTGTTCCCAAGGATCTGTGAGTTCTGTAGGTTCCCCTGCTGGGGAGTCAAAGCCACAAAGGTATTTTTTTCAGTTTAATAGAGAGAGCGTGGATGGGAGCGATGCAGTTTTATCTGTTAGGAGGAAGGAATGTGCCTGTGAAAGCAAATGTCCAGGGGAGGCCAGGGACATCCTGCCTCAGGCTGGGGATGGACAACTTCAATGGAAAACCACGGGGCACCTCTTTAGTCCTCTGGAGCAAAACAACTCAAGATGCTTTTTATTCCCAGTCGTTTGGATGAACCCTAACATTACCCAGCTGTGAAGAATTCCAGTTCACTTTATTATTCTCCATCAAGCCCAAATCTTGAGCTTGCTTTATATTATTTTTAATGCTCTTTAGCTGTTGAAAACCTGTCCTTGAAGGGTGTGTAGATCCCCCATGCATAGGTTGCTGTGTTCCAGTAACTAGAGGAGGATTTAATTCCTTTAGTAAACAGGGATTTCACTTTGTATTATCTTAATCTTTGTCAAAGGGTGTGCCTTCCTGCAGGAATGGGAAGTATGTAGCAATTGAGGAAACTATTTGCATTCCATGTCAGCGATTAAAAGAACATAAAAACATAAAAACCATAAAACTGCTAATACAGGCTTTGCTGAACATACCAAACTCTCTTGTACCTGTAATAAAGTCAGATTTAGAAGATTATAAGATGCAATCTCCCCCTCTTTTAGAAGCAGGACAGGAAAGTGCAATAAATTACCTCTATGGGCGTCTGCCTGACTGCGTGGATTTGGAGATATTGAGATCTGCTCCTTAAGAAATACAACATTTATCAATTATTGTTTCTCAGCTGGGGTAAACTGGGATTGTCTTCTTTAGTTACTGGAGTGTCCAGCTGAAGATTTGCATTCTGGGAGAGTCATGTGTGGTGTTGACAACACGAGGTTGCTCATCCCAGCAGCGGCAGCTTTGAGGCAGTGTTGTGGAATGGGACACTCAGCCTTGCCTGGGTTTGGCATTCATGGCACACGAGGCAGTTCACAGATCCCAAACCACAGGAAGAAGTTGGTCGTGGTTTTGCAAAATCATTTTGCCTTTTTCTTCAGAATTTTTGACTTTGATTTTCCTAAGAATTGATGGTCTGAGTGTTGCAAGTCCATGCAGAAGTTTTTTCAGTGTGTGCATCTGTAGGTCAGGTTTTTGTTACTGTAAATCACAACCACACACTGGTCTGCAGGACTGAGCTGCACTTCCCAGGGAAAACAATCCCAAGGTCTTTGTGCTTGTCTGTGGAAGTTGTGCTCATGTTCCTTCTGCCTGGAGTGCTGGTGTTGGGTTTGTTGTCACTGGCACGGACAGACAAGTGGTGACACGGGAGGTGAGGGGGCACGAGCACCCTGCTGCTTCCAGGGGGTCTGCAGGGGCATGGGGTGAGAAGTAATGCCCAGGAGAGAAATGAGAGCCTGCGTTTCTGCAGAGCAAACATCTGATGGCAGCAGGCCAGGCTGGGTTCTGGACTCCAGAGGTGGGAGAAACTCATCTCCCTGGGGAAGGGAGCGATGTTCCCATCCCTGCTTCCTGGGAATCTCCAAGGATGCAGATGAGCACACAGCCCCTGCTCCCTCTTTCTGCTGTTGGTGTGGAATGTGCAGCTCAAACGCCCTGCAAGCATTGAGCCATTACTCACCTGCTGCAGGTAGGAGTGGGGAGAGAAACACAAACACCTTGTCTGGAGTAAAAAGTGGCAGCACACGAAGCTCTGAGACATGTGCTGTTATCTTTCTGTGGTTTCATGTAAAGCATGCTATTCCTTCGAGCATGCTGGGGGTGGAGGTGCATGGGACCCCTAAATTACATCATTTCTGCATTGGGTCATGCAAAAAAAAACCTGGATGTGATTTTCCATGGTTAGGAGGAACAGCTGCTTTGAGTAGTCTTGACATTAAACTCCATTTATTGAAAACCTTAGAGATTTTCCAAACCTTGAGTTATATTTCAAAACATCATTCAGATGCATTAGGCAACCCCAAGTGGGGAGCAACGTGTGAAACCATCTGTTATCTGTGGAAATACTGAATGTCAGTTTGGTGTTTTCTGATATTCAGACTCATCAAAATGTGCTCATGTGTACTGGGCAAGATGTTCTGAGTGACTTCTGGAAGAGTTACTGGTACCTGCCTTCGTAGCCTAGGGTTTGAAATCTTCTCGATGACTTGCAGCTGTTGAGATTACTTTTGTAGATATTCATTAAATACTTCAGTGATTAATTTCCAGGCACTGCCCATCTGTAATTGCAACCCCAAAATTATTTGTGGTGGATTCAATTTGTCACAGGCAGAAAACCTGCGAGTGAGCTCACGTTGCAAGTACATTCCTTACCATGATTTAACTGCAAAAGATGATTGCACTCCTGAGAACCTTCAGCTCTGAAGGTTTAAATGTTTTAGAAACACTTGTCATATTGGAGAGATTTCCAGAATCAGCAAAGCATCGATCAGCTGCAAAATAAACCACTTTTTGGAGCAGCTGACTGGGCTGGGGTGCATTACATCAGCAATACTGATGCTCTGCTGGTGTGCAAGGGACAGTAATGTATGCACTTAGAAATCCCTTGAAAGTTGATTGCAGCATGTGGGTCTTAGAGGGAAGCAGTTCACGGCTGTGTCAGTGAAACAGAGCCCCTGTAAGATTAAATCTGAGCTGGAGAGTGGAACAGTCTGTGGCTACTGGCTGTTTGTCTGTGACTGGAAACGTTTTGCACTCTGTCAGGGCTAGGTCTGTATACAGCAAAGCTCTTAAGTGTTCTTTTAACTTTAAACATGTGAGCGATCCAGGTAAAGTCAGCGGAATTACTGATTTTCAAAATTAATTTCATGCTTCCATGATCTGCTGACAAAGGTCATAATTATGAATGTCAAAGAAATGTAACTCTGAACAGATGCTTGAGAGCTCTCCCAGTGCTGACTCCTGTGTGTACCTGAGGCTGGGGCACAGAAGGATAAAAAGCTGAGGTAAGTTGAGTATGGAGGGGGGATGGCTTTGCCCCGAGGACATCAAGAACATCCCAGGTGTGTCCTGGACAGTTTCCTTCACTGGGATTTCGCTCTCCAGCTTTGCAGAGGGGGCACTGAGGGTGAGATCAGCGTTGTTGTGGCTGGTGGGCCACTGGCAGGGTCCATTGGAACATGGCAATGGAAAGAAAAGGCTGGAATATTTTAGAGGAGCTGAGTTCACTCTTCATTTCCCCATCATTTTATGCTCCTTTTCGTCAGGTTTATAGTCCAGCCTTAACAAAGCAATATAAAAAAGGCAATATATGAGGTTACATTGCTGCCTTTTATTCCCTCTGTAAAAATTCTTCCATTTTATCAGGAGACAAAATCCACCTCAGGCCACGGTATAGGACTCCATCTTAGCCTATAAATCCTTTAGGATCCCAGAGATCTCCAGAGATTTAGAGCATCTTTGACTGTCCCCCTTGCACATTTTCCACTTCTTCATGGAGACACAGTACCCAGGATGGGTTGGGATGTAATGGCCCCGTGTTGGAGGTCACTTTGAAAGCTTTTCCCTAGGATTGAGGAGGCTCCAGCAGCATTCCCTGGGCTGGAAACCAGGCAGTAGCCATCTTCATGCACAGTGCTGATGTGACCAGTTCCAATGAGGCTTCAGAGTTCAGCAATATTTTGTTTTCCCTTTTGGTTCAAAGAAAAGAAGTTGCTCTCTCCACTTTTCTGCCTGACCTCCCTGAATGGGAACACTGATTGGTGTGCAAGTGACATTGGAGCTGGATTAATTTAGCAGGGAAACAACCCATTCCCAGTGCCAAAGAAAATAGCTGACAAGATTTGTTAATGAACTGACATGCTTCTATAGAATCAATGGCTTGAAATGCGGATGGAGAAACAAATCTAAACAAACAAATCCCAAACAGAGAGCTGGGACCTGTCAGAATATACTTGCTATTATAATCCTGTGCTGTGTCTTAGCCAAAAAACTGTGACCTCAGCCTGTTTTATCTGCAAGTGCTGGAGCTGGCAGCTGTACTGCAGCATTTCAGCCTGAGCTGACAGTTGGGATTTCACTGTAATTGAAGTAAAAGTTTCACTTTAATGGAAGGAACAGTTTTTCCCCTTCTGCAATGGCACCAGTCAGATGGTCTAAACCACGCTGAAATGTGGCAATTCAGCTACCACAGCTACAGCAAAAATGGGATCAGTCTGTGGCTCTAAGGGTACAGCTACTTCCCACAGGTTTGTGGTATAAAAATGAAATATTTATCATGGGCACTGAGAAACCAAGGTTTGTTCTGTGATTTTAGCAATGGTAGGTGAGGTTGTGTGGTCAGGGCTACCTCTGTCTGTGTCATTTTGGAGTGAAAGGGTTCAGCCCCACCAGGAGAGAAACTGCTGCTTTCTTGATCTGTTTTTTTCTCTCCTTACAATCACAGAATCATAGAAAATCTTGGGTTGAAAGGGACCTTAAAGACCATATAGTTCCAACCCCCACAGACATCAGGAGTTCCCCATAAGGAGTTCCAACTCCTTACATGAACACAGCAAAAGAAAGGAACAATGAAAGAAGATATTTATGTGCTGATATGCTGGAAGTGGAGAGGATAAAAAGACACAGAAATACAAATTCTGAGACCTTTTTGTGGCTGACTGTCATGATGTCTATCAAGGTCAAACTTCTCTTCCCCATGCCCACAAAACAGCAGGGTAATGGGGCTGTGCCAAATTCCCTGGAGAGAAGAGAGGACTGTGTCCTACTCACACCCCAAAGTTTTGGGGGCAGATGTGGTGTCAGGGGAGTGAGTGCTGCCCTGCCCCTGCCCTGCAGCCTGGGCATGAGTGAAGGACTGATGGATCAAACCCTTTTCTTTGGGAAAACTGAGATGTGGAAGTTTCACAGTTCTGTGTGTTCTGCAGAACTGCAGACCTTGTTCACGCAGTAAACAAAATCAGTCTGATGGGTGGGACAGGTGCTGGTCTTTCTGCACGAGTGTTTTCCTGAGTTTCCAGAGTGTCATCAGCTGGCAGCTTGGAGCCAAGTCAACACAAAGTTTTTCTTGTTCACTCTCTGTCAGTCAGAGCAGTCCACAGCTGAACCTTCCAATTAAAGACAGATCAATAATCCAGACGCATAGACTAAAACATTTAATAAAGAATTAGCCTGCTTTAGGTTCCACTCTCTGAAGACGTTGCAGCAGCCGACTCCAGTATTTTCGGAGCTGTGTTTTAACCTCCCCGTGCAGAATGCGAGGTTTTCAGCACTTCCCTTTGCCGTGGCTCAGCAGAGAGGTC
>NW_008238319.1:2808878-2825351 GCF_000691975.1 Corvus brachyrhynchos
CGGGAATGTTGTTCCCTCCTTTCCTCTGCGGGCGGGCTGAGCTCAGCCCCAGCGCCGTGACAACGAGCACACGGCAACGTGCAATCCTCTAGGAGAGTAAATTCATAATTAAGGGGGAGACAGGAGATAAAAACCTTCTGGAAACCTCATAATCTCCTGCTGATAGTGCAGCCCACGTGGCGAGGAGCGCTGCATGTCCCAGGTCGCTGTGCAGGTTGGCAGGAAAAGGATGGGAGGGTCCAGCTGGAGCCAGGCTTGGCTCACAAACCTCCCGAGGGTTCCTCACGTGGTTTTTCTATCTGCTCCTTGGGCAGCTTTCAGAATCCTTTTGCTTGTTGAGGTTTTTAAAATTTGTTCCTGACAAGAGTGAGCAGCGTCTCGAAGCAGCGAAGGGGAAATGCTGAGCTCTGCTCTGCAGCCTCAGTGCCCCGGCACTGCTTGGGGTGTTTGAGCTCCTCCTCACAACACCTGTAAAGAGACCAGGCCAGACCCAAGAGGTTTCTCCTGATTTTCAGGAACACTTGTGGATATTGCTTTCTGGCTTCAGAAATACAGGGAGGACTGTAAATGGGTTTTCAAGTCAAAACTGAGGGTGCTGAGGCCCTGGCACAGGGTGCCCAGAGCAGCTGGGGCTGCCCCTGGATCCCTGGCAGTGCCCAAGGCCAGGCTGGACATTGGGGCTGGGAGCAGCCTGGCACAGTGGGAGGTGTCCCTGCCATGGCAGGGGTGGCACTGGATGGGCTTTGAGGTTCCTTCCAACCCAAACCATTCCATGATGTTATGATTCATGGAATTGTCCCTTCCCTGAGTTTGCCCCCTGGGGTTTTAGTTGGGGGTCGGATGTAGCAGAAGGGAGATAACAGGAGCAGGAGGAGGAAGACCTGGCAATGTGTGTCCGTGTCAGAACAAACTGGGAAAAGATATCACAACATGAAAAAAATTTCAAGAAGCAAGATGCAAGATTTAAGATTCTTTTTATCATGTCTTCCATTCTAATACTTGAGATTCATGTCCTCAAGGTTTTTCTGCTGTGTCATAAGTTTTTTTAAAAACCAACAAACCAACCAAAAGCAAACCCCTGATAATATTGTCACAGTCATGCTTAAATCCTAAGGTTTGGCAGCTTTGCCATGCTGTGGCCATGGAATTTAGATGAAAGTCTTCGACCCCTCACATCTGCACCAAGTGGTTTGTGTGTGGAGGTCCTGGGAAATGGTTTTACATCCCTGTAGCCTTAAAAGAACAAATTTGTATCACTAACTGAGTGTAGGGATTTTTTTAAGGGGCTAAGGATATGGCCATGCTGTTCTCATGAAGAGTCCATACCTCAGTTTCCTTCAAAGATCTCAGTCAGGAACTGAGTGCAACAACTTCCACATAAATGTTCATCTAATCTGTCTCTCTTTTCCCTTGTTTTTTTTTTTTTTCTTCCGTCTTTTTTCTTCTTTATTTTCTCTTTTTCCCACCTTTTCCAAACTCCCTTGAGAGGGATTTCCAGGTGTGTATGAATTTCCATAGGCACAGCAGGGCAGCCTTCAGCATTTCAAGCATTTCTTTCCTGCCAGGGCTGCCGGGAAGGTGGCCAATGTGCACAGACCCCTCTCTAAAAACCTTGGGGTCCTCCTCTGTCACAAAATCCATGGAAAGAGGAGGGAAAGCAGGGGAAAGGAGTGAATGTGTGTCCACAGCAGAGTGTGATTCCTGGATGTTTCTCTGGGCAGGATCCGATTCAACATCCCTGATGTAACGGCTCCTTTTCCATTGCTCGAGCGCGGCGTGCGTGACTCAGGCTGCAGGCATGTCTGCAGAGCTGCTTGCTGCACCAGCTGGCTCTCTGCACCTACTGAGGGGAGCTTTGCCTCTTCAAAAAATTAAAAAAAGGAGAAAGGAAAAAGAGAGAATGAGAATGAAGAGAAAAGAAAAAAAAAGAAATGAGGGAAGAAAGACAGAAGAAGGCAGGTGAAAGGTACTTGAGGACAAGATTTTTCTGTGTATGGGGCTGAATTTAGAGGAGAAGCAGACACTTTGCTGGACTCTGAACTTGAGACTCTTTCCAGAAAATGTCCATTCCTTTCCAAGTGACAGAGCAGTTTCTCAGGGCTCCGAGGATGGCAGAAAGTGCTGCTGGATAAATCCAAACCCATCCCCGGCTGCAGAGCACACGGGGCCAGGAGGTGCTCGCTCCCTGTCCCAGACAACCCATGTCCAACTGCCCCGCAGGGAAGGAGGGATCCCGCATTTATTGATCTCATTTCCTCCCAGCAGAGCCTCGAGGATGAATTTGTTCACATTTTGAGAGCCTCGAGGATGAATCTGCTCACATTTTGAAGATGAAAAGCAGCATGCGAGCGCAGAGTGTTGCGATATCAGCCAAGAGGGCTGATGCAAAAAGCAGAGTCTATATGAAGAGTGGGGAGGAAATACATATATGGAAACATAAGCTTGGCAAGAGGGTGCTTTTTTTTCCCCTTCTTTGATGTCTGGCCTCAGTAATCCAGACAGATTCCTTCAAGAATTGGGTCCAATTTATTCCTGTGCTTTTATCTTGCTACCTGCTCCTCGTTCATTTGAAGTAGCTGTGAAAAGCCCAAGTACCTGGCTGTGTGTGGAAGTGTGCCTTTTGTAGGAATAAGGGAATTTGAGAACACCGGAATGATCCCCCGGAATGGGACTATTCCTGGCAATTTGTGCTTCCCAGTCCTCCCGGGAGGAGAGCAGAGCCTGCCTGTTCCTTCCTCTGCCCCACATATTTGCAGTCTCTCGGCATGGCTCGGTCCAGGAAAAGCACAGTGTCCTCTTCCTATCTGATGCTCTTCCTTTCCCTGAGGGAAACAAGAGTTATGTTCAGTTACAGCCCCAGTTAGGGTTCAGTTTCAATGCAGTCTTTCTCATGTTACGTATTTTATCTGCCCAGCATATTCTGCTATAACTTATGTATAAAAAGGTCGTGTTTTATTACAGTTTTTTTCTGCAAAAAGAAAGAATAAGAAGGTGTATCTCCTGAGCTCTGATAAAACATGTAAACTTTTGGCTTCAGAAAAGCTGCATATGAAATTTAGAAATAAAAAAGCAAGCTCCATCACCAAATTAATCAGGAATACATCTATACAGCCCACTCTGACTTCAGGGGAATGGTTGTCCATTCACATCAGAAATGAATTTGATACATTTGAATGTTAGTTTTACTCTGGATATTAGATAAAGAAAAAAAATACACAGCTGGATGGGAATTAGGAAATGGAGGTAGAAATATTTTTACAACTTAGCCTGAAAACCATGGAAATGAGTTTTCTTTACATTACACACAGCCCCTCAAATACAGCTTAGAATTTGTCAGCTGTGCCTGGTGCTGGCGTGGTTTGCAGACAGGTTCTGCCTTTTCTCCTCAGCACTGGGCCTTGCTTGCACTTTGTGCCCTCCATCCCTCTCCCCCTCCCAAGCCATTGGTAAAGCAAACTCCACATTCCCCCAGCCATCCCCCAAACCCATTTATTCCCATTCCAACTGAACACCGAGGCAGTAAATGCCTTATCAGTTTTGAAACAGCGGGCTGGATAATTCCAAGCAGATGTCTCCCTTTGCTCAATCACAACATCAGTTATGTCTTGGTCAGTCTTGATTAGCTGATTCTTACATAATGAGGAACTGCAGTTAATGGCCACTTCTCTGTGGGCTGAACATGCTGAAAAGAGCAGCTTTGCCCCTGGAGAACAAGAGGCTGATGAGGCAGGGAAATCAAGCTCAATGGAATGAGGCTGCATTATGAGTCATTAGGAGAGATGACGCTCTGGTAACAGATGAAATATCTCTGATGGAGACCAGTTGTAAAAGCACAACTCGGTGCTTAATAAATGTATTGGGGTGACTCAGAAATCCAGAGCACACATTTGTCTCTCTGCAGTGTTTCCTGCGTTGGATGTGTGTCCTGGCTGGATCTGGGCTTTGAAAGGGACACTCTCACACTCACTGCATGAAAGATCACTCTGCCATAAATACAAAAATAAGGGCAGTCAGACCCCTTGCATTTGGCTGAAAAATGGGCAAATCCCCCACAAAGGACTGGGTGCCTGTTAGGTGTAACCTAATTTGTTCACATTTAAAACTGACCTAGTTGAAGATTGGATTGTTGGAAGCCACAACAGTTTCACAAGTTCCACAGAACCCTTTGATAGCTTTTAGTTGGACGAATAAAAATCTAACCTAGGAAAAAGCAGGGATTTTGAATGCTACACAAGGAATGAAAAGTGGAATGTATCTCTTACCCCTACATAAGCAGCAAAAAAATCCCCCCAAAGACGAATAAATGATACCGCGTTATTATCTGGGTGATAGTGTTGAGGTAGCATAAACCCCAGCAGTGATTGCAACATAAATGCTTCTGAAACAAAAATATTTGGGGAGGAGAGGAGGGAATGTGCTAGAAAGATTTAATTGTTTTATTAGAGAAGTGGGTAGTTCTTAGTGTCTTCTGAAAACAAAGCAGTCAGGAGCAAGTAGCTGCAGTTTTCTCTTGCTTTGGGGTTGGATTAATACATATTTGTTCATAGAGGAGCTGCATCATCATCAAAGCCTTCCTCACTTTGTTTTGTGGATTCAAATTGTGGCAAATTAATGTCTTTCCAAAGCATTCTGTGGATAATGTTCAAGCAGGGCATGCATTTGACTTCCTTTGAACTCAGAGGCCTGGTGATTGGATATAATGACCTTTTTAAAAGGAGAACAAAGCCAGTTAAGATGTTTTAACTTGGTAGCACCTGTTTGATCTTGCTAAATAATAAGTGATCTTATTTTCCAAAGAAGAATGTGGATTTTTATACTAATTTAGAGGAGTATCCATCAAAATTGCAGTAGTTCCTTGAGAGGAGTCATAGGTGCCTCAGTGCAAAGATGGGTTTATGTCGATGAAGTTTGCCCAACCTGTCCTGCAAGAAACCAGCATTTTCCCTGAGCTTAGCAATTCCTGGAAGAAAAATACCCAGCACTGTCTGGGCAGCATCAGAGGAACTGCTTTATTTTGGATTTTCCAGGGTGTGAATCCATTTGTTTCATTCCCACACCTCCTAATAATTTAATGCAGATCAATGGTGCAGTCTGTCCTTCTTCCTGCAGCACAGCTGGCACTGTTATGCACCCAAAACCTCTGGATAATAGGGAGAGAGAACACTTGCACCTTCCTTTTCTTCCAGTGCTTGTGCCACCAGGCCAGTGCCCCAGGGGCAGCATCAGTGTGACCCCAGAAAGCCCCAAGGTGTTGGGGACCAGCACTGAGTCACCAGCAGCAAAAAAGAGCCAGCAGCAAATGTATATTTTTTATAAGTAATGAATTCACTTAGTAGGAAAGGGCAGGGTAGAGAATGAATTGTTTAACAGATTAATGTGAATGTCTTTTGTATTTCATAAACCTCTTAATTCCCTGGTGTGCTGAGCCAGGTTTTGTTTATGTACATGGAAACACGAAATCTTTTCCAGTCCCTGTGCAAGTAACACAGAATTGGACTTCATTACATTGGCTAATTTAACAAGTCCTGGGAGGCTTTTTGTTACTCGGGAGTAGAGGAGGAGCCACGAGCCCAGAAGTGCTGCACCAGCACAATCTCCTGGAATGAAATAATCTGCCTTTGCTTTCGGAGCTCTCCAGGAAGGCTTTGCCTGTGAGGCCGGAGCTCAAAGATTTGGGACAAAACCCAGCTTTCCTCTGGGGCTACCTGGGCAGGCAGGAGCCTTGGTGACAACCTCCAGCCCAGTTCCTGCTGCAGCACACTCTGATATTGGTTCCTCAGCAAAGAGTTGGAAGCATCTGGTTTTAGTGAGGCTCTGAGCTTTAATGAAGGATTTGGAGATCTTTTCTTTGTAATGAAAAGCATTAAAATTCTAAGACTGGGAATTTATTTATCTCTCATAACTAGTGGATAATCATGGTGCTGAGAAGCAGGGCATTTAAAACTGCTGATATTATTGCTGCTGTGCCAGTTAAACAGAACTAATGCAAGCATTGCATAAATATTTTAATAGCTTTTTACTGTATTTCTTTAGAAAATGTTTAAAGAGCCACCTAATGTCAGACAGAGATACTTCCTGAGTAAACCCTTGTTAATTCTCTTTTAATGGCTTTATTAACGTTGTGTAATTGAATATTGATACATTTAGCAGCCCTTTAAGCATCCTGTTTTATTGAGGTGTTGCACTCACATATTGATAAGTAGCACAGTGTTAGAGCACTGATTAATTGCATCTTTGCTTAGTTCTCCTTGAACTGGTTCGACGTGAAAGATGAAACGTAGGTGCAGGAGAGCTGTCATTTTTATCAACTTGATGTATTTTATGTGCATCGTTTGTACCACTTAATTGAGCTTCATTTTGATTCCCAGTATGCCCAGTTAGTACGAGCATGATCACACTGCCAGAGATAGGGGAGTCTAAATATTTTACTCTATGAAATGTTCTGTCTTTTATCTCTTCTCTTATGAATAATTTACTTGTTGGTGCAGCTTCAGAAGTGAATCCTGTTCTGCAAAAACATATATATTTTACTGGGAAAAGCAAGGATTACAGTGATATTAGCTTTCTCCTTGGAAACTCTCCTCACAATATCAGAAATCTGCAGAGAGGTGGATGCCTTGTCTTGTGTTCCTGGTTTTAATTGCTGGTGGTTTTTCCCTTTCCTTCCATCAGAAACACTGGCATTGCCACACATATTTAAACATAGCATGGCTGCTTTTCTCATCTCCAGTGGTCCCCTTTGCTTCTTTATGCATATTTTTTACACACTTCAAGCAGGGTGAAAATTTATCCAAGAGCAGAGGGAGCATGGAAGGTCATGTAGTGTCTGCAAACAGCATCTTTGGGGCTTTTGCCAGTGCTGGAATTTGCATATGAGCTCAGGTGAATTTTCTAGGTCTTCCTGTGTTTCTTAACCTATTGTTAAGACAATTAGAAAGGAAAAAAAATCTCTGTTACGTTGGTTTCCACAGAATCCTCTTAATAAAGGTTGTAGCCTGGTGGGGTCAGTCCCTTCTCTCAGGGAACAAGAGACAGGATGAGAGAAATGGCCTCAAGCTGTGCCAGGGGAGGGTCAGGTTGGATATCAGGAGGGATTTCTTCTTGGAAATAGTGGTTTGACATTGGAAGGGGCTGCCCAGGGAGGTATCCAAGGAACAACTGGATGTGATGGCAGAGAAAAGAGGCTCAGATAAGACACACGCCCATTGAAATCTTCTATGGAGAACCCTCCTGCCCAGCAAGGTTGCACAGGAGCTGCTGCAGATGAAAACAGAGTCATCGTAGTGAGCCCTGGAGGTCAGGACATTGCATATGCACCCCGCTGGATGCTGAAAGCTGCTCTGGTTTTCAGTCCTGGAGGGATTCTGAAGGGATTATTGGAATCCAGAGATAAGGAAAAACTAAGATCATATCTCAGTCTGAGCAAAGGATGAGCGTCAAGCATGTGACTGACAGTACAACTATTGATAGGGCTAAAAGATGAGCATTCCTTTAACCCTGGAAGCTGCACACCAGGCATGAGGTTGAGTGCCCAGCTGGGACTGGAAGAACATGTTGGGAAACTGTCTTTCCCTTTAGGAAGTGAAGTCAGGAAAGAAGTGTAAGGAAACCAATATGACATGATCATTCCTCACTAAAAATTGTACAGGAAGCATAGGTTGGACCATGGGGAAATGTTGCTCATTTAAGGTCATCTGAATTTGCAAAGCTGCGTTAGTGTCAGCGATGAGCAATTTCTGTGGCTTCTCCATACCAATATTTCTCTGTTCCTTGAATAAAAAGATGATTTGGAAGAAGAATAAGTAGGGAGGAAGACAACAGGTAGAAATGGAACAGAACAAATTGATCACAGGATGTAAGTAAAGTATTTGAACCTTGGTAGTGTGCCCCAGCCAAACCATTTTTAGTTATTTTTACCAGAGCCCTCAGAGTGGGACCAGGCTGGAATTACCCTCACCGGCCTCACCTGGCCTTTCCACCTTCAGCTGCAGCACATCAGCCCCAAGAGGGGTTTTCAGTTCCAGTCTGAAGGTTTGAGGAGAGAGGTGGGGAAGGTTTATATCTGTTCTCTGTTCTTTGCTGGCTTGTTGTTTGGATTTTTTGGACCAACTTGGCTGCTGATCACTGGATTGGTTTTGTTGCTGTCATCATCTTGACTCTGCTTGCCTGGATCAGGAGCCCCACCTGTTAGAGCCCTCAGGAATTCATCAAGGACTGAAAGGTAAACTCTGCTAAAGTGGGAAAAGAATTGGGAAAGAAGAAGCTGAAAAACTAAATACCGAGGCAGCAAGGAATAGATAAAAAAGGACTGTGCTGCACTGGATTAAAACCAATCATATTATCAGAAAAGTGTGTGTGGAGCTCATGGACAAAATAGAGAAACCAATCAAGCAATGTGAGGTCTCGTGCACAGCAGTTGCAAAATGTTTATGGACTGTATTACGTAAAGGTTGTAAAATGTATAAGTATAGTATGTAAGAGTAGGTAGAATGTGTAAGTAAGTAAAATGCATAAGTAGAGTGATATATATATAAGTAGTATAAGATAAGCAAGTGAAATGTGTAAGTAAGCAAGGTGTGTAAGTGAGGTGTTATGTCAAAGCTGTGAGATGTGTGAGCACAGGGGTGTTTTAAACAATAAGATGCTTCTGCATAATCAGATTGATTTGTTGATCAGAAGGCATGAGTTCCTGCACCAGGAGAGATCCTTTGCTTACAAAATTTATGGTAAAGGGAAAACTGCTAGAAAATATGGGAGAGACATAAAATGAAGGCACTTGTGTACTTTGTTCCTGACATAATTTCCTCAAGGGAAAGACACTTCTAGGGATGGGGCAGCCACAGCTTCTCCAGCCAGCTTTGCCAGGGCCTCCCCACCCTCACTGGGAGGAATTTATTTCTCATGTCTAATTTAAAGCTACCTTCTTTCAGTGGCAAATGAACAAAGACTGGGCAATGGTGTTGGTTTGAAGTTTGGTCAAGGAAAAATTAGGAAGCTGGGGTCTTAGAGGTTTAGGATGTGATTTAAGTTTAAAATTAGCCTGTTTTGGAGCTTGGATACCTTTGTGCTTTTTATCAACAGTTTGTGTTTGGTTCAGAGGAGAATGGGAACTGCACCTAGCCATGCTTAGAGAAGAACTAATGTTCTATATTCAGATATCTTAGCAAAAGTCAATTCTCATTTATTTCCATGTATTACTCATGTCATTGCATGAATCATTGCAAAAGATATGGAGAGGAGAATAAAAAAAAAAAGTCAAATTGGAAAGGCCTAGTATTTTTCATACATTGCCAGTTATGACATTTAATCTTAATTGTGTCTGAATTTGACTGATTTTCCAATTGCCTGAGTTTAGCAAGAGTTATGTTGTTGCTAGGACACAGAGACTTCGTGTGATACAACTGTCATCAACCTAAAAGAAAGATTTTAAAGACTGAATCTTATATTTGCACTCACAAGTGCATTTTGAGCAGTGATATCTTAATGCAGAAGGACCACAACATCCTTATTCTGAAATAAAGTCATCGAGCAGTGGTTGAGGAATGTCTCATTTTTTTAATCTCTCTGTGGATAAACTGGAAAGAGGAGCATATCCACCCTTGTGGTCATTTCCTGTGGTTCCTTAGTCATGGTTTGTTTGGCCTTTTCATGTTCTCAGTGGTGAGTTTGGTCTGTTTTGGTTTTATTCTGTTCCATGGGAGGTGTCCCAGTACCATCCATTTCTGCCACCAGTTTGCTTCCTCCTTGTGAAAATTAAGCATTTATTTTTGGGCACAGTCACGGCTACTGGGCTGGTTCTGCATCTCCTCCAAGACCATCTCCTATTGCCATGACCTTGGGGAATGCCCTGCTTGTGTTCATGTGGGCCTTGAACCATCCACGTAGTAATTACGAGTCCTAATTCCATAGTGGTGACTTCCCAGCCCAGCCTCTGGGATGTTTTTATGGAAAGATCGGAGGCTGTGGGTTTTATGAATCAACTGAGTGCCTTTAGCAGCAGCAGTGCCTTCATTTCCCTCTCAGCCCTAAAAGGCCACGGCAGAATTTCTGTAATGAGGCAGAGTAAGACTTGTGAGGTCCTTGCCAGGTGTGATTCATGTCCCTAAAGCCACCAAAGCTCTGCAGGTGGTGTAGATGGAGAATTGCTTCCCCTACATGTAGTAAATGAACCTCTCCAGTGCTCATTGGGTTGAATTATTTATACCTGTAACCCAACTCTTACAGCAGGTCATGGCTCTGGGTGCATTGCAAGAACCCAAATCATGCCCTGGGTGATCTGAAAGGTCCTTTTTTAATCCTGAGAGATAGATAGCATGGAAATGGACTCATTAAGATTCAGCTGTTAATTAGGAATCTTCCAAATTATGGCCATGTTTGGGTCCCAGTAAGTTCACACTACACCACAGGATCCACTCAGTCCCATTTATTATCAATGCATGGTTAGGAAATCTGTAGGATGCCAGAGTGAAGCTGGGAAATCCTTTGGTTTCCTACTTTTCTGTCCTGAAGACAGACATTTTTGGATAAGGTCACTAGAATATTTTATTTTTTTCTCCTGAGAAAATACTTTAAAGGAAAACATTGTAATTTTTGTCTGAAGGATTGTAGAGACTGTCGTAACAAAAATGGGATTGCTGGACAAAACCCTCAAGCTAACAAATTATTCAAAGTGCAGGGTATGGGGCTCCAAAATAATCATCAGTTTGAACTGAGTGTGGAATCGTTAAGGCTGGAAAGTCCTCCAAGATCATCAAGTCCAACCATTAAGGCCACCACTAACCCATGTCCCCAGGCACACAAATAAGAGATCCATTTAGATCACGCTAAAACATTTAATTTCCCGACTTTATAGAGAATTTTATTTTTATTACTAAAACTTTTGCTGAATATCAACTTTTTTTTTGGTTGGAACTTAATATTTCAGCATAGGAACGTGGTGCAAGGCCAAGGCCACTGCAATGTGTGATGGGCACAGTTAAAATGTGATTCATCTCCTGAGTTGATGGAAAAAACTGAAAGAAGTTTGAAATTTATGAGAGCGGAAGACAATGAGTATTTCACTAGGGCCATTTAGGATTGTCATTTGCATGAAATTAAAGATGGTCCCTTATAAATTTATGTATGAAGTTCTGACAAGCCGCATCATTTTGGAGATAGAGATTTAGAGGGTGATACTGGAATAACATTTGGTGGATATATTGCTAGATCAAAGTCTGTTGATATTAACATGAAATTTCAGTTTTCTTTATCTTTTACAAGGAACTTCTTTTTCTGCCCTGGCGGAGTCTCCACTCATCCGTGATTCCGCCGGATTTTGGCAGGCCCAGGGAAGGGTAGACCCTCTTTTAGCACACTTTGCTGCTGGATGTCTTTATTTTCTCCAAAAGGGCATTTTTTGAGGTGAGAATTCAGTGCAGGCAGTAAAAAAAGCTCCTTTACCCAATGTGAAAGCTCAATGTAGCCAAAACCTGACATTTTGTGGTGTCCAGAGAAGCTCTTGTGCTTTGAGGGTGGAGTGGGATGTAGGTCAGACACAAATTCAGATGCTGTGGAAGAAAAAAAAACAGGAATGGTTTAGGCCAGAAAAATAGAAATGGATGATGTTCTGCTAAAGAAATATGCTCATGTTATCACCCTTGGCTAACACTGCTGACTTAGCTTGGGCTTTGGATTAATTACCACAAACTGGGGGGTTTGTGCTCACCAGAAAGTGCTTTATTATTACAAGTACAGCTGAAATCATGCAGCTGCCAGCACCTTTTTTTTTTTCTTTTCTTTTTTTAACAAATTCCATCCTCTTACCTCTTTTGTGTTTTAATGTGTGCATTGGCTTGCCAGGATATCAGATTATCTTCTCCAAGTGTCTGTGGCCACTGACCTGGTCACATCTGAAGACTTTTGCATCCTGACCTGGTCAGTAAAGTGTATTCCAGAGCTCCAGTTTCAGTCCTTATCTCTGTAGTTACAGAATGTATCTCTAATGAATCATTTGCAGAACATCTGGATGGCTGTGGATAGTGATATCCAACTGGAATTTATCTGGTTGCCACTGTGCTTAATTTATGATTAATATTTTATCTATATGGTCATGGGCTCACAGAATGGTTTGAGTTAGAAGAGACCTTAAAGCTCATCTCATTCCACCCCCCTGCCAAGGGCAGGGACACCTCCCACCAGACCAGGTTGCTCATGTTGTAGGAATATTGTTTCAATGAAATCCTTTTTATTTACAAAATGTCTGTTTATCTTGATAGCAACAGAGGATTTCCTCTGTAAAACAGAGGTGGGTGAGTGAGCACAAATACCTCTAGATGATTTGGCCATCCTGGTGTTCTCAGCTGTGAAATCTGCTGCTGATGGAGGGTTCTGAGACAGTGGCAGTACCTTTGATCTCTCCCGCTTGTCCTCCTGTGGCCCAGCAGAATTCTATGGCTTCCAGGCTTGTATTCTGAATGTTTTGGGATTATGGTGAGGTTCTGGGAATTCCTTAACCTCAGATGGACAGAGAAGTGAATATTTATTACCAGGTGATTCCTTCTACTCCTACATTCTTGTGATTCCTTTGCAAACTATTATGTCGGGAAATCTTATCAAGCAACACCATAACTTGGTCATTTGAGGATGGAAATATAAAGATCAGGGACCTAAAATATTGGGTGAGCTTTTGTGACCTGTTTGAATGTTATCTAAGCATAAAAAGGTTAAGCTCCATGAAAACAAAGTTACAATCCATTTTTAATATGTAATAAGGGTCTTACCTGCTAGATAGAAAATATTCCCTTCTCAGGTGCAAATTATCTCTAGGTGGTGCTTTAAAAATTCTTTCAATATGAACATTTTGGGTTTTTAACTTGGCTTGAACTTGACTTTTCAGATTATCTTTTAAAACCTCATGTATTACAATAAACACGTACATGAGACCTGATTGACATTCCAGTATGGTTTAGTTAATGATGTTAACACAGGAAGATAAAACAGAATAAACATTAATTTATTTTTGTGTCCATGCAAGTCCTGTGTAGTGCAGTGACTGATTTCTTCAGGGAAAAAGTATCTTTGACCATAATGTTGGATCAGGTCCCTGCAATCTGTCCAAGTTGAGCTTTCAATATAATTTTCAAGCATGTTTCTTTGAAGAAAGTATTTGACCTAGTAAACCATCATGTTTCACTGTCACAATTATGATTCCCTTGGGAATTAGCCATGTTTATCCAATTTCACATGTTCTGTTGTGCAGTTCCTCACTGTTGGGAAGCTGATGCTTTGGAAACGCGGTTCTGGAAGGGAATTACGTGACCTTGAAGGACAGAACTGCAGTCTGTGTCTCCCTGCTCTTCCTCCAGTCTGTGTCTCCCTGCTCTTCCTCCAGAGGCCTCTCCCAGGGCTGACCAAGTGGGCTGGTGAATTGCCCGTAGTGCAGGACAGCTCCTGGGGACAGACTGGGGAATACAAGCCACAGACAGCTGTTGTGCAGTAAAATCAGAGCCTTGCAGGGAGTGCTGCTCCTTCTTTATGCCAGGGAATCTGTAATGGCATCAGGGATTGGAGAGTACGGCACTGCTGAAGGGATGTGGGGATATCAGCGATGAGCCAGAGGGGAAAACTTCCATGACAGCTTTGGAATGAGGGAGGTGATCTCAGTGACAGTTTTGTTATGGCTTAGGGAGATCCAGCAACTGTAGGAGGTTGCCAGTCTGAAGTGGTTTGGAGTGCAGTGTTTCATTTGTTCCTGTGGCTGAGGAGTTGGTGTGACTTCGCTGGGCTCCCAAGCATGGCAAAAGGCAAAGCGTGGCAAAGGCTTGGAAGGAAACCCAGCTGGGGAACAACCAGCCTGAATCATCAGCTGTGAATCCCCTCGTTTGCCTGTGGAGGAAATGATAGGAGATTAATAAATGAAGCCTTCAGGGGCTGGGCTGGGAGGGGTATGGGATCCAGTAACACAGTCTAGGCAAAGACAAACTCTGGCTGTAAATGGAGCTGAGAAACCTCTGAGTCTGAGCAGGACAGGCTGTGCTATAACCTGAACTGGACAGGGAATTAAGCAGTGATCCTTTTAGGGACTGACAGGGAATTCTTGATACTTGTGTGTCCTCCAGCAACTCTTACATCTGTGCGTGACTTGTTACACTGACTCTGAGATATCTTAATCTAAACTACCAACACTGGGCTCTTTTGGGTTTGGTTCTTTTAAAGGAAACTTGTTTCAGTGAAGTTGGTCTGAAATACTGGGATGGCAACAAAGAAGTATTTGCCATTTATTAACAAGTGTCACAGCTGAGCTTTATGCTGTAGAGGACGTTTCTACACGTGGAGCAAAACCTCCCTGCTTTGCTCGTGGAGATTCAGAATTATTCCTCTTTCTCTGGGGATCACAAGGAATCAGTGACAGAATATAAAGGCTGTGCATGAGATTTTCCAGTACTGACCTACTTCTTCTCTCGTTAAAATCACTGTGAGTTTTACCATTGGCTTTTCAGGCAGAGTCAGGCCAATATTGTGTGCTAATGAAATTGCTTTCCAAAAAGCTTCTCCAGTAGTTGTGTCCAACTGTTCCAAGCCATGGGTCACAATAGGATTTCAAAAGCACTGAGGAGACCATCAGCATTGTGAAACGTATTTCCTGGCCCTGGGTGGCTCAGATTTGCATCTCACAGGCTGTGGCAGGAAGAAGAAACCACACAGAGGGCCCTTTCTGGAAGGATCTGTTTGTGCATTTGCCTCTGTGGTCTCCTCCTTCAGGTCTCCCTCGTCTTGTGGAGGAACCTGGCAGGAATACAGAGGGCTGAAATACCCCAGTATGCAACACAGGAGGTGTATAAGACAGGTGGTGTCAGGGATTTCACTGCTTTGTTATTTATGTCCTTTGAGCTTTTAACATTTAGGAATTGTTTTCCTTTTAATTCTTTTCTAATTTGCTCCATAGCTCAGTGTTTCACACTATCTGGGCACTCGAGCCCAGAGAGCTCTGCCAGAGGAACACAGAAACAATGGAAAAGGATTTTCTTTGGGTTCAAGGCGTACCCCTGAGAAGGACCTTTACCTGGGTCAGGTTTTTCCTCAAGTATCTACAGGAAATGCTGAATAAGCATAACAGCCTAAATGGATGGAAGGCCGATTTTCCTCATATTAACAGTAGGATCAGAGCCAGGGATTTGGTTTGGGGCTAAAGGAACTGCAGGATGTAAAGCCGAGACCAAAAGAAAAACAGGATTTTCAACTGTATGCTTTAAAGTTAATGAATGGTTACACTGTCTGGAACACCATGCAGGAAAGAAAAACTCTGGGCTTCTTTCAACTCGTTATTTGGGGGGATTTTCCTTTTTTTTTTCCCTTGCACAATTTAGCAGTCAGAGGTCTACAAAAGGAAGACCTGCACGTTCAGATAATTTGAGGGAATCAAATATATATATAGATTTTTTTTTTTCCCCTAAAGGAAAAAAATGTTATCTATCCAAAAATCATTGAGCTGAGGCTGTGCAAGGCTGCGAAAGCAGCAGCATTGTGCCCTCCAGTGACAGGAGCTGCTACAGCAGCAAGAGTGACATTCCTGCAAGCTCCCGGGGGACTCATCCACACGGGGATGCTTGGAAAGTTAATGTGAATTAATCAAAAATATGAAGTTAATCCAGTCTAAGTGAAAATATCTACATTCCACTCTTACCACTTTCCTTTCAGCAGATGCCTGCCTGCTTAATTTGCTCTTAATTTGCTGTAATCTCCCTACCCCTGGACATCCACAGAATTGTTTTTGGCTTTTAGACTAAAATACGCCAGAAAAGAATGCAGTGTCTGCATCTGTAAGGAGCTGCCAGTTGTAATAATTGTATGCTCTTTGATGGGTAGTCTTGCAGGAACAGGGAGCTTTGTGGTGCACAAGACCTCGATTTTGCAGCTGGGTTCCAGGAGGAAATCCACTGGTTTGGGGCAGGGAGGTGGAATGAGGGTGCTCAGCATCCTGCCCTTCACTGACCTGGAGCGACTCCAAGGGCTGGTCCCTGGAAGGAAAAGGGCTGAGCTGTGAGAGAGGAGAGAGAACCTGGCAGTGTCCGAGGCTGGGTTGGAGGGGGCTTGGAGCAGCCTGGGACAGTGGAAGGTGTCCCTGCCCACGGCAGGGGGTGGCACTGGATGGGCTTTAAAGGCCCCTTTCAACCCAAACAATTCTGATTCCTTCTTTAATTGTATCCTCATTGAGGTTTCCAGCACTTGTGTGCCCTGAGGGCAGCCCCAAAAGGTGGGCAACCCAAACGTCCATAGGGGTGTATTTCTGTGAAAATGGAATGATTGAAAACTGAGCCTTGTTCTTCTGCATGGGGGGGATAAAACCCCTGAGGTGACAGGTCAGAGCTGAGCTCTCTTCTGTTGTTTGAAGTGTGAGCATTGATGCAAGGCTCCCCCGCCCTCCTTTTCTTGTCAACAATAAACTGTATGCCGAGAGAAAAAAAGAAACCCCGTGTGCCAGGGGAGGGGCAGCTT
>NW_008238319.1:2825781-2842016 GCF_000691975.1 Corvus brachyrhynchos
AGCAGGAATTTCTTCATGGAAAGAAGAAGGCACTGGAAGGGGAGGTTTGGTGTCCCCATCCCTGGAGGTGTCCAAGGAAGGCCTGGACGTGGCACTCAGTGCTCTGGGCTGGGGACAAGGTGGGGATGGGGCACCTTGACGATTTTGGAAGTCTTTTCCCACCCCAATGATTCTGTGATCCCAAAATGAACAGGAAACCAAGAAAGGAGAATGAAACCAACAGAGCTGAACAAGAGGCAGCATTTTTGAGGAGTTGTGTTTTGTTGCTCTGGGTGATGTGAGCAGAGGTTCAGGGCTTGACGAGCAGGAGTTGCATTGTCTGGCACTGCTCAGTGGTCCTGTTGCACACAGGTCTGCCTGAAACGTGGGAAGAGGGAAATCCTTGCTCTCCAGTGCAGCGATCATATGGAGAACAGCTGTAATTGAATTAGAGCCTGATTTAATGAAATGCTATTAGAAGTGACACCGCCTTGCACTGTCGTGGCAGCCCTTTGGAGCAGCACTCAAAGCAGCTGCCAGGTGGGAATCACCAGCTTTTAACTCTCATTTCCTGGCTTTTTTCTCCACTTCTTTTTCAGAAGAGGAAAAGTACAAAGAGACCTCAGCTTACAGAGACGTGAGCAAGTTGTCCTTTGCACAAAAAAGAGATAGTTTGGTAAAATAGATATGTTTTGGTCAGATCACTGTAAGACATCAACTTTCTGAGTAATATTTTCAGTTTGCACTTTTTTTCCCATGCCCTCATGGAGTTTTGAAGGGAAAAAGTTGGTTTGCAGAGTAGAAGAAATCGTTGGTTTGCAGTAATTGTGTCATTGAAGAGAAAGGTGCAAGTTCATAAAAACACCTCAAGTTCCCTGGGTGTTTCCTGTGGTGGAGACAGGAGGGTTCCCATCACTTAAATAAAGAGTGAAATAATTTGGTTTTTAAAGTGTGTCATACAGTGTGTAAGTTCTCTTTGCTGGTCCCTTTTTAA
Organism: Corvus brachyrhynchos; assembly: GCF_000691975.1. Classification (NCBI taxonomy): domain Eukaryota; kingdom Metazoa; phylum Chordata; class Aves; order Passeriformes; family Corvidae; genus Corvus; species Corvus brachyrhynchos. The sequence continues at coordinate 2,826,755 of NW_008238319.1, forward strand.
TGGGAGTCATCTATGATAAAGAAATAAAGCTCGGAGATATGGACTGAAAGCTCTTCAGGATTCTTTGGTTTTGTTTGTTTAACACCAAGGAGAAAATTATTTTAAATTTATCTTGAACTTCATCCTCAAAGTAGTAATTAGTAATAATAGATTAACAAAATCAAATTTCTGCAGAGCAGGAAGAAAAAGTCAGTATTTTGCTCTCTCCCAGTCCCTGGTAGCAAAACTTTCTTGGCAGTGGTGAACACATAAGGACAAGGAATTCCATTGCAATGGCAACTCAGAAGCAAAAATATTAATTTCTATATTTGCTTTAGATTGAGCCACAGTACAGTCTTCATGCTTTAGTCCAAAAAATAAGCAACTCTGTTTAAATGGATGCTGAAAGAAAAGCAGAAAACTATGAATAAAAAATGTCCCAGACATGATAGGGCTGGTAATTCCTGAATAGAAATCACTGCTGTGGTTGTTAGTGCTGTAGATCAAATTTACAGCTGTCTGAAGGTGCTACATTTAGAATTGTCTCGTTTGTAAATCATTATCCAACTTTGAATACACTTTGGGGGTTTTGCTTTTTTTAAAAAAATTTTTTTAACCTTTTTTACAAGCAGCTTGTTGAAACAGTTCCTATTTCTGCTCTTCGTGTTTCCTTCCTATGTAGTTTATTAGGGCAGCAGACTTTAAAAGGCAAATTTATTCATTACAGAGGAGGGCCATGCATAATATAGAATTCATGCTGTTTATCAAAGCCTGAAAAAATAATTATGGAATTTGTGCATGAGGGAATAGAATTTACACGTGTTAGTAGGATGATATTGTTGTTTATCCACCAGAAAAAATTTATTTGCCTGAGGCCAAAAAGGTGTAGCATTTCACAGGACTCACTTATCAGAAGCCTCCTAACTTTATAGGAATTATTACATGGATTTGACTGCCAGCCATCCCCTTGCCTGGAATAAAACAAAATAAAAGTCAAATAAGAGCCTTCAGCCATTTTTTTTTTTTTCTAGGGGTTTTGAGGTATTTGGCTTCATTCTGACCTTCTGATCTGTTCAATTTAGCTTGTCCTAGGGAAGGTGCAGCTCAGGCAGTCTGGGGCTGTGCTGAGCAGTTTTTTGGAGGGCTGATGCCTGTCCTGAAGAGAAATTACTCTGTTTTGGATCCATGAAAAATTTACATGCATATTAGACTTGCCTTAGTTTTCTGTAGAGCCTTCTGTTATGAAGGTTTAACTACAGCTTTAATTTTATTGTCTCCATGAATCTGCCTACTGAGAGTTGTCCTTTGAAGCCAAGTAATTTTTACTCAGTTGTTTTATTTATATTTGTAAATATTTCAGAAACCAAGGGTATTTCTAATTGCTTACATCACAAATTATACAGCAGAAGGCTTTAGACTGAATGTTCATCTGCCTCCAAAAAAATTAAGCATAGAAAACAATAAAGACAGCAAATAATGAAGACAATATTATAAAAACCAATAAAGACAACAGCAGAACACATGGTCAGCCTTAAATGAATGTTGTAGACATTGTTTTTCCTTTGTAAATCAGAATTTCAGTGGTGTTTGTTCCATAGGAAAAGTAGAGACGAGAGAGTTTTATATCTGAATGCAGCCCTGCAAAACCCCACCTGGGCCATTTCCATGTGAATTAAATCTCCAGAGGCTTTGGTCAGGATAGACGTCATCCCAAATACGTCCCTAAAATCATAAAAATAAACCATCAAAACCTCTCCCTTCAAATACTGTCACCAGCAAGGGATCTCCAAACTTCAAGCCAAATGTTTGCATTTCTTTGAGACAAAACAAACATACCCAACCTTCTATTTGCACAACAGCTAAATTCAAATGGATGTGAAATGGTGGCATAGGACTTACGGAGCCTCCTGCAGTTTCATGGGAAAGAAAATGTATGAAAAATATGTGCTATTTTATGCAACAGCAATTTGGACTGCTACAAAAATAATTACTTTTAAAATCCACGCTGCACATATGCAGATGGTTAACAAAGTCTGGCTCGGTCGCCAGATGAAAACGATATTGGGAAAATCCATGCTGCAGAGATAGTGCCATTCCATGAGAAATGTGCAAAGTATGCAAAAACATTACAGCCAGATTGTTTTCCAGAACGGCCTGGATCTCAGAGCCAGATGTTTTATTCTTTGCATATCTTGTTGTAACTTCACCATTGCTGCTCTATGGGTTTGTCCAGCCCTGGAGAGGAAATGGGAGTTTTAGATGTGCTTATCAAATGCTGGTCTGGGACAGACAGGAGCTTCCAGCCTGGTAATGTTTCTCCCAGCTCTCTCCTGGTTATTCCTGTTCCCTAAATCACACAGGGCTCGTTTGGGTTTAACTCCTTTGGTTTTCAACCCAAGTTTAATGCATGGCAATGGTAACACTGCAAAAGCAGAGCTCTTGTGCTGGGCAGGACATCCGAGCCTGCTGGAATAAATGGGATTTTGGGGCATGGAATGGCAGGAATGGGATGGGTGAGCACTGCTCTGCCTTCACTGACCACACTCCCAAAACCTCCTCGCCTTTGTCTCAATGAAAGTTTGTTGGTCATAGGAAAAACCACTTGAAAATTTCCTTTATTTTATAGATTCAACCCTAGGTTTTGCTGAACTGAGATCTGTAAGATTTAAAATTAGATATTTTGTTGCATTTTTAGGAAATGCTGGTATTTATGTATTCCAAAAACTGCCCTTTAAAGGCTTCCACAGAACCTTCCCTCTACACGGGATCATTGCCAAGGGCAGCAGTACCTTGGCCCCTACCTATGAGTAGCATCAGACATTTACAGGTATCCAAAAACCACATTTTTCAGTGGAAGTCATTTGTTCAGTTAAAACTGGCTGATAAACAGTAATTTTTCCTTTTTTCTTTTTCCAGAACGTGGCTTTTCCCAAAATTTCTAAAGCATGAATGTATTCGGTAGTATTCAGAGGGATTTTTATCCTGAATTAAATCAATTTCAGTTGTCATCCTTTATCTTTATTACTGAATTACTTAATTAGTAATTTCTGAGAGCAGCCATAACTGTCACAGATACTGTGGGAGAGTCATCAACACTCTGCATGTTGATATAATTGCAGAGTTTTGTTATTTTTCCAAGTGTTCTTGTTAAACACCAAGTGCTATTGCCAGTGGTTTGCCCACAGTATTCCATGATTGAAGGAAATCCTTCTTTAAATCAGTATGAACTGCAGTTGTGGGAGCCTCCTAAACTGCAATCCAAGTTCTGCAGGAGCAGGTGTCAGGACAAGAATCTAAAACATGGTTTAACAAGCATGTGACAATAAATTAAGGAAATACATTTGGATATGTGAGGAAGAAATGGCTTCCACAAAAACGCTCATCTCCTCCCAGTCACAGCTGTGACTTTTGAATATGTATTAAGCTCTGCGTGGAGAGCTAAGCTCGGAATTTGGCAGTAATAGCCTATTCATAAATATACATGAAATGTGGAAAAGGAGTTTACAGAATTGGAAGTGAGCTCTGGCCAGGGTAAGCACTCATACCTTGAGATGAAAATTGCAATTCATTGCCGGCACATGAGGCCTCTGCTTTGAACTCACGATGTACCGGTGCCCTTAGATTGTCTCATCTCTTCTGCATTACTTATAATCGAAGAGTGAATTAACAAGGGAATGGCTGTTTAAGGGGAGAGAAGGAACCTCCTACCCAGGCAGTTCAGGGTTTAATATCTTCTCTCCAACAGAAACAACTCGTTTCACGTTCAAAGAGAGATTTTGGCTTTTTCTCTCCACTCACTTCACCTCCACAAACCAGATGGCAAATGTCTCACTGAAAGAGCCAGTGCAAACAGAGACTGCATCTGCCCACCCTCCTGTTTGCCGTGCCAGCAAAGGGGAAACAATATTCAATTTAGAGTCTTGTATTAAACACTTGCAGCTACATTTCCAGTTCTCCCCATTTTGCATTCCCACACTTCCTTGAGCCAAGCTACTGACAGTTTTTACTTATTTTGATGTATAGCAGGGAATGAAATGTATTTATTGACATCATATTTCATGTGGCATCTTCCAACAGTGAGCAAGTGTGCCTTTGACTGGTATTTAATATTTTCTCCCGACTCGTATTTGATAGTTTTTCACTTATATGTGCACAGAAGTCTCCTCATTTCCAAGGTAATTGTCTGTGATTTGAAAGCAGGATTATCATGTAAATAGATAGTTATATTTTTATATATATATACACACCTTCAGAAGCCTTGGTGGTGAAGGGTATCCTTTAGAAAGGAAGGATATTGGAACAGCAAGGGTAACATAGCAAGAAAGGAAATTAAATACTGGATTGGATTGTGTTTAGTAAGAGCTGGTGGTTGCACCTCACTTATTTTGTATCAAACAGATTCTAGTTTGTTTTATCAATTCTACAACATTTAAAGTTTCATATTTAGGGTATCCAGAAAACAAATGAGGTTATTTCTCAGGTTTTTTGTTGCTTGCATCACCACTGAGAACTTTCCAGAAGAGCATCACACATTGCCTTCAGGTTTCTGGTTTTTTCCTGTGCCCTGTCAGCCAGTGAGAGTCAAGATGCAGGAAGAATGGAGCATATGGAAAATGTTCCCATATTTCTTCTCATGAAAATCTATTTGGCATTAATATTATCACATTAAGACTTTGATTACTGGCTGATGAGAGGAAAAGTGAGGTAATAAATCATGATTTCACTGAGTTTGTGTGGGAAGAGTAGGTGTACTTTAAAGGACATGTTAAATTATGACAAAACTCAAAATAGTACAGGAGTTTCTGGTCGAGGTTGGTGGTAAGGAGGAGTTTTTTAGAAAGGAAGGATGTTGGAAGAGGAAAGAAAGCAAATTAAATATTGAGTTGGATTGTGTTTAGCAAGAGCCAGCGGTTGCACTGCCACTTAATTTGTATTGCACATAGAGATATTTTCTTTAACTCTTTGTCATTTAACTTCCTGCTTGGTGAATATTGCAGTGGAGAGGTATTTATTGCAACATGGCTTTAACATGGCTTTAAAATACTCCAAAAACCAGATAAGAAGTACATTGCTAAAATAGGCACATTTGAAAATGACAACTGAGCAGTGGTAGAGCTTCCCTGGACCTTTGTCTGAAAGCACCACTATTATTTTCACTTCAGGGTGAGAAGAGGGAAATCAGATGTTTTAGATTACATTTGAGATGAAAATAGATGTGATCATTCAGAGAATCAGGGGAGATTTTGTTTGCATAAATTGTAGCTGCTCTACATAGTTAACCTTGAAAGCCTTCTGTCAAAGAAATGCTGTTTTGTTAAAGTACCAAGTCTCCTGCTCTGTGATGTCTCATTATACAGGAAGAGTTTGCATTTCCAGGCACTCTAAACACCATTATCTGCTACTTGTCCATTTGAAAAGCAATGTCCAATTTGCTTATCCAAAGGAAATAATGCTGTTTGTGGAGAATTCACATTAATTCTGAGCAAAAGTCCTCACTGGAAGTTAATGCATGGACTGACTGACTCATGGTGCTTTCAGGCAACAGTGTAATTTAAAGAAATACAGATGTATTTAAAAGCAAATCAGCTTTTCCCAATGAGTTTTTAAACTTGCACCACAATAACCTGATGGATGGGCAGTAATTACAGGCAACATGTACAGCAGTGCTTGAGGAGGATTTCATTAAACCCAAAGAGGAAGGAGGAACTCTGAGTAGGAACAACCACCAGATTTATCGTCAGCAATGCTCCTCAGCTCTGTGTTCCCTGCAGAAGAAATGTGGAGCTTTCAGAAGGGCTGGGAGGACACAGGAGTTGAGATCTCACTATGAAAGGCTTTATTTTAAAATGTTGGTGTTTAGCAGCACCATAATCACCTTGGTGTTCTGCAGACCACTGAAATCCTGCTGCAAAACAGGCAGAGCACCCCATAGCCACAATTCCTAACTCAAGAAAGCCCTCAGAGCTGTTAAGCTCCTCTCTGTCACTTCTTTGCTGTATTCTTATTCAAACCCACCACTGACGTGGTGGTTTCCCAAGGAAAACCCCATCCCTGTGGGATGGTTCCACAAGTGGCCCAGTTAACAGCAAAGTCTTTTCTCCCTCATCACATGAAAACCCTCCCAAGTAAGGTGCAGATTATTTGTTTACCTCAAAGCTGTTGATGGCAGTGCAGAATAACACAGCACCTGCCAAAAAAAAGCCCTTGGGACCCCACCAGGAGCTGAATAAGAGCATTCCTTGCTGATACTCATTTTTTGAATTTTCCTGCTTCACTAATCCCTGTTTCACTTAGGATCTCCTGCCCATGAATCTCTGCTCAGTACAATACTAGGTCAAATGCCTTGCAACATTTTAAGCCATGTAATCATCTTTATAAAAGCAAACATGTAATCATATCAAGGAATGAAATCAGGTTTGCTTGGCATGACCTATTTTCCTCCAGCAATGCTGACGAAGATTAGGTTCCAAAATTCCTTTTGCTTATAATTGTTTTATAGGCCTCAGCCTATTTAAAATGCAAGTTCAGGGGCTTTTGTCCTGAATCCAGGTTAAGTTCTTACATTCCTGGTAGGGAGAGCAGCTCACAGTGAAAATCCTGCAGGACAAATACTGCTCCATAAAGTGGGCTGGGTGAGCTGGGGGTGACTCTGGGTTTGGTGTCTTCTGCAGCCATCTGCTAATGTGGGAAGGGAAAAAGGGGGGATTAGAGGTATGGAATGTGCCCTGACATGAAAATAAAGCACATGGAAGCCTTTGTGTTGCTGCTTTAAGAAGCATTCTTATATTAGTTAAGTTTGGGATATTAAACACCCTGGATTTATTAAAACCCCATCTCAGTTTCTCTTGCTTTTTGGATTAGACTCATTAACATGATTGTTTTGATTTGAAGTACAATGGTATTATTGTCACTCTGATTTCCCTGTAACTTTCAGCCTGCTGGACAGTGCCTCACCAGCTCAGTTGTACAAGCAGCTGCTCAGACTCTGAGCCTTTTGGTATCAGTGACAGAACTTCCACCATTTATTCCCTTTTAAAATCTCAGTTTCCTAATAGGAAGCAAATGGGTGCCATTCAGGCATAAAAGTGAATATGTGAGTGAGAGAAAGGCTGGCATACAGCAGAGTGCTGAATTTGGAGACAGAGAGCACAATGGGCAGCTGAGGAGATCCCTTCAGTGAAATGCAGCCAGGATCAGATGGGAGCTGGGAAATGCAGGCACAGGCAAAGCCACTTTCTGTAAAATCATTGCAAAATTCAGAGCTGGAGAAAGAGCCATTAATAATGTCAGGATCCAGGTCTGGCTGCTTTGTGTTGCCTTTGTGCTGCTCATGTCTGCACCTTACAAACCACTTGAAGGCCTTGTCCTCCTGAAGAATGGGGGATGATTTTAAATGTGCACTGAAGTGCAGAAGATAGGAAATGTGAGTTCTATTTTTCATGTATTTTAGCTGGTAATACTGAATTCCTCTCTAAGTTCTTCAGACAACTAACGAGTATTAAAACCAGCAGCTTGGGGATTATTTTGTTGAAAAATAAATGATTTTGCAATTATTTAAAAAAATATGTTGAGTAAGAATAGTTTTTACACTTCAAAGAAATTGCAGTTGTTATTTATCCATAACTCAGCACGTGACTCTGAGCTTTGCCTTTTGATGAAATGGAACAAATATGATGGATAAGAGTGGGGATGTAAAAATGACATTTTTAGATGAGGGCTTGGAATCTTATTGAGGCTAAGAACAAACCAGAGGCTGCCAGCTCTTCATCTGTGTTTGCACTATTCCTCATTTGTTATTTCTGGCTAAATATCTTTTTAAAAGGTAATGAATGCTGTTTCAATAGAATATCATAGCTTGAAAAGAGTCTAAAACTGCTAAAACATGAACACCTGGCAGCAAAACACAGCATAATCTACAGGCACAACTTACATGTCTAACAAGATTACATTGGAATTTTATTGCAAAGGTAAAAATAGAGGCACTGATTCACTTCTAGAATTAAATGAAAATAGAATGTTCTGTGTTTTTATACAGACAGCAGAAAATGTGGGTTTGGTTCGTTACTTAAATAATTTGTAATTCCATACATTAGGGTGGATTATGATTATTACTTAGGAGTAGTTGTTGCTTTCCCATTTCCCCCTCCTGGATCTGCTCTCTCACCTGGTAATACAGTTTTGTCCTCTTTCTGAATCCTTAAGAGCAAAACAATTAATAGTCATGAAATCTTTCTCTACTGCTGATGTGGCAATGTGTTTTCTGATGATAATTATTTGTAATCAGGCTAGAATTTTCCACCATGAGAATAGGATGGGATGTTTTGTACTCAGCTCCAATTTGCCCAGGGCTGTAGCCACATCCATGGATAAACACAAATGCCTGGAGCTGTTCCCTATCACATCCATGTTTCTCTGCCTGCACCATCTCACTGTCATCTGCTCCTCTTCAATCATCTTTGTGACCCCAACTGAGCAGGGAAACCCCGTGCTCCCCTGCCTGCCCCCAACACTGCTAGGTTTGTAGTATATTGTCATTGTCCCTGTCTCGAAGTCGTGTCTGGATTATGTTTCAGTTTTCATTAGGAGTTAGATTTATCTTCAAGAGGTTGCATTGGAAGCCCGATGAAACCAGATGTGAGACACTTCCCATTGTGAATTCCTGGGACTGCACAAGTCCTCCAGCAGCATCCTGCACAGGCCTAGGTGAGATAAATGGTGCAGATCTCCAGGTCCCACTGCCTCCTCTGCAGTGCTGGGGATGAGACCATGGCTGCATTTCACAAATGAGGAAACAAAGGAGTTGGGCAGATGAAGAGAATTCCAGAAGCTGCTTCAGTATAGGAGAGTTAGAAGTAGACCCAAGGGGTACTTGCTGCTGATTCTTCTCTTTTGTCTCCCTTATTGCTGCCTACTCTCAAGTATTGTTTCAGATGTTTCTCTTTTAGCCGACCTTTAAGTATCAGATTTTCTTTTTTCCCCTTCTTTATCACCTTAGGGAAGCTTTGGGGCATGTTTCAGGGGTGCTGGGTAGTTACCCTTGTATGGGTTAAGTCTGTCCTAGTGCTCCCCAGCCTCAGCAGGGCCTGATAGTTATGCCAAAAGACCTCCTCCCCTTCAATTCCCTCAGCAATCATCCCCTAAACCAGCAGAACTCACTCACCTTCACACTGTGAGATACCATGGTGCAGTTCCCTAAAGGCAAGCCTGCAGTGGCTCTTCATCCTCTGCCCCTGTGCCTTGTGTCCTTTTCCACTGATGGATGCAGAGCCTGAACCCAGGCTGAGCTCCCTCCCTGGCTGTACCCTCACACTAATGGCCTTTTGTGCCACTTTCTGGCTTTCCCCTTCTTTCCTGGTGGTTGCGCTGACAATCCCATTCTGCCATCAGCTGATGCTTTAAATCCATTTGCAGTGACTCAGCACCTCACAAACCCATCCACTGGGGCACAGCATTGTTGAGGTACCCACAGCAGGAAAGGGTGAACTCTTTAATCCACTGTGTTTAAGTCATAACGGTTGGCTTGAAGTCAATATGAGCATTTGGGAAACCACATGGAAAAGATGCTTTTACTCGGGAAATTGTGTAACCACTGACACCTCAGAGGACAATTTGGACCACTTCTGCAGGCTAATGATCCTCCCTTGTGCTGTAGCACCATTTCTACTGCTCTTCTGCACTGCTTGGCTCAGGATGCTGAGAGCCTGAACATTGTTGGGATCACTCTTGCTGGGATAGCAGCACCTGGTGTTGGCCTGGAGGAGACAGACCAGTGAGGAGCTGGAGAAAACCCCACCAGTTTCCTGGTACAACCTCCAGATTTTAAATTCCCGTAACAAAGCTGAGAAGGTTAAGTTGTGCTTTATGTCTAAAGCTTCTGCAGTCTTCTGATTTTCCAGAGCCATAACCCTTGCCTTTTCCAATTTCTCTCCACATATGAAAATTTCCCCAATTAATTTTATTAAGTTTCATTCTGCCTACAGTGCAGAAGTTGCTGATATTGGAATTGTAAATACTGTGAGGGCTGCAAAGGGACTCTTTCCTGTAGTTACCCCTTCTTTTATTTTAATGAAGATTTTTGTAACATTTTCCAAACTCACATGAGAGTTAATCAGATGCGAGGCAGAAAAATGTTGATAGTTACGGATGACCAGGAATACCTGAGGGAAGCAGGAGCTTGCCCTGCTTGTGAGATCCTTTCTTTAATGATTTTTTTTTTTTAATGAAAACACTTTTTTCTTGCCTGTACCTGCTGAATGATTTTTCTCAGACCTCTGTCTTCATGATAGCATAGAATGGCACTTGCCACACTCTCTTCCCTTGATGTTTGATTTGCCTCCTTGCTCAGAGGAGCCAGGATTTTCCTCTCTATTCCTGGATATCAGAGCCACTGCACTCTAAATTGCACATTTACAGGTACAATGATGTTCTGCTGTTGGGTTTTGTGTCTTACAGCTGATTTCATTCTTTGTTAAATGGGCCACAGTGAAGGGTCACACTCTGGGTGTTCTCAGCAGTTCCTGTGCACAAAGGAGATGAAGGACAATTCTGTTTTTTCTTCCTGTTTGCTGCCTTTTTGCTTTCCAAATACAGAAACACCTTGGCACAAAGTGCCCTGAGCAAACCCGGGCTTAGAGAATGTACAAGCCCCAGTTCAGACCTGCACAATTAAGTGCTGCTTCTCTGCTGAAGCACTTGGTTACTCAACATTTACTTTTATCAAACAATTTAAAAAGAAAAAAAAAGCACAATAGAGCACTTAAAAAGCTTCAGCTGAGTGCTTAAAGGTTTTTCTGAAGAGAGCTGGAACTAAGCATGTGTTTTTATTTAAATGGGTGCTGAAATCTCAGCTGGATCCTTGCCATGATTCTGCAGTTTCTATTCAGGCTTGGTAGGCTTTGCCCATTGGGAAGAGGAGGAGATGTTTGGCAAAACAGGAAAATGAAATTGTCCCCCCCACAAGCCATTGGCAGGCGAATAGAGGGAAGAGAGAAAACTTGAAAATAGTTTTCATTGCAATTTAATTGACTGGACTTCATTTTCTTGTCTGCAGTTCACTGTTGGCATACTTGATGCATGTCCACCTCTGGACAGACCCAGTTTAGCCCTCCTGTGTATTATCTGTCTCTGTCTTAGACTGAATCCTGCCTGCTGCATTCCTCCTCTCTTCTCCTACCTGCAGATAAACCATATTTGCTGTGCTGATTTGAGTGAAATACCGACTCTGATGAAGACAGCTCAGGGTTTGACTGCAGCAGACAGGTTTTTATCTTGCATGGCAGAAAATGACTGTGTGACCTGTAACATCATCTGCACCAGCCAAGTGTGAAATCAGCTGTGCCAGGCAGCTCATACGCTGTAATGAGGGAATAATTCCTCTGTGGAAATAAAAATGTTCATGCTGTGGCACACCTGCTCTCGGAACATAGAGACATCCAGCAGGAAAGGGGATTTGTCAGCCTTTCTCCTTCACTGCTACTCACAGCTGACACCTTACAATAAACCCACAGGAGGTTCAAGGCTTTGCTACAGCAAGAGCTGTGTCTCCAGGAAAGGACAGGATTTCAGAACACAGATGTTTGCAGAGGGATAAAATGTCTGAGCAGCTCTCTGAGTGCTGCAGCAGGGAGTGCTGACCTGTGATGTGTTTGGTGCCTGTGGCAGCTCTTTCAGAGAATCACAGAATGGTTTGGGTTGGAAGGGACCTTAAAGATCACCTATTCCCAACCCCCTGCCATGGGCAGGGACACCTTGCACTAGATGAGCTTTTTCTGAACTTTTTACACCTGGAATGCCATTTTCCCTTTCTCTCCATCTTGGATGTTTTTTGTTCTAATAGCCATGTTTAGATCTATACCACTGGAAAGGTACTGTTCTCTTGAGGATTCCTGTTATGCCCTTCACAACTGCAATCCCAGGAGCAGATGGTTATTAGGAAGTGGCAAAGCTTAAAAAGAGCAGTGCACATTCCCCATCTCCCTGGTGGCTGAAAGGCTGCGGGCAGCCGCTCACACTGGGCTGCAGGACTTGAATTTCCGTGGCATTGATGCCATGAGCAAAAGGCTTTCTCCCTTCGGCTGGGAAGTCTTCCACAGCAGCTCAGCACATAAGTGCTGTGATTTAGCAATTTTACATGATTTTGCCTTTTGGATTAATCTTTGACATCCCGAATTTGGTGTTTTACGGAAAAGATGCGCTGCCGTGGAGTGAATTAGTTCTACTGTTGCAGTCGAGAAAATAGGCTCATGCCTTTGAGAGGCCAGGAGAGGAATGTTCTGGGAAGCAATTTGAGCTGATATTGTTGGGAGGGTAATATTGCCTGACAGATCTGCTGTGACAGCTGAAGATGTGCTGGAGCACAAAATAGAAAAGGAAAAGATTGTTGTTAGGCCAGTGACAAAATGAAACCCTACTACTTGTGACAGCTGTTGGCAGCATGATATCACTGTCCTCAAGCTTTGCACAGATCTGGAGCATTAGAAACTTCAAAATCATGTTGGTTGTGTGTTTCTGGAGATCTTGTTAGGGGTAATGCTCCCTGACAGCAGCCAACTGTAATTGGCAACGGGGATCCTTCAGATGCAAACAGAGAAACAAAACCTCAACGTTTTCGTGCTGATCCTCTCCTGGGGTCACTGGTCACTGCTTTCTTACTGGAACCATCTGCAGCTCAAAAAGTTAGGAGATTCCTTTTTTCTAGAGGATCAAAGGAAAAATAAATGGGAAGATGTATAAGCAAAATTAAGCTCAGTGAGATGCAGAGGGAATTTTGGGAAGCAGAGGAAACCTTGCCTTCTGTTTGTTGAGGTGCAGAGTCACAAGCCTGTGTTGGAGAAACTTTAAATTTCTTTAAAGCTCTGTAGATCTCAGCAAACTTCCCAGCAAGGAAATCCCACTGAGAACTGGTGTCCCTGTGTCCTCCCCTCTCCAGACACTCTCCTGGCTATTTTCTCCCAGCCTAGGCTTTCCAGGTGTTTTTGCTGAGGTTCTGCCACCTTTCCAGCTTTTAACCATCAGGAAGCTGAGACAAGCCCAAGAGTCTCTTCTTGGGTCTTGCTGAAGTCTGAAATGTGTTTTTGGCACTGTTCTCTGTGTCTTGGCAGATTTGGGGCTCTGGGGCTGCAGTTACTCTCCTGTTTCAGTGGCACTGTACTTTGAGCCTCTCACCCATCAGAAAGACCAAGAAGTATTTTCCCTTAGAAGAGCAGCTTTCTGGAATTCCAGTGCTGTGATGGTTTTTCTCTTCCCTCACCAGCTACAGTTACTGTCTTGCACTGAGTTCAAAACTCAGCTTCACTTGTTTGCTGCCTGATGTTAATTCAAGGCATCTCTTTTGCATTCTGTTTTTTATTGTCATATCTCTTCCAGCTGATATGAATCACCATAGCTCAGTAGGAGATGATGAAATTCTGCTGATTTGCCCTAATATTTATGAAATATTTCTTCTTGTGCATTGTCTGATTGTGTCTAACATATGCCCATGAAACCAAATATGGGCATTCATCAGTTGAACTCCTTAAGAGTAAAGTTTTTTATCAGATCAAGGTAAAGAAATCAACTGCATAATATGCACCGTCATCCAAGGAAAAACCTTCTCAGAGCTCTTGATGCTGAAAAAACCAAATATTTTGAGCTGCAGAGCAAAGCTCTTTTCTCTGGGTGTGTTATGATAAGGAGAACATGTCTCAGGAGGTCGTGAAAATTGCAAAACATTGCACTTCCCGAAGTGCAGCTGGAATATTTGTCCTGTCTGGAGTGTGACAAATTGGAGCAGACCAAGGGAAATCCAGGACCAAGCTGGTCCAAGGACAGAATCAAGAGATATTTCATGAATTGCATCTAAAACAAGGCTGTGGCAAAGATTAGCATAAAAGCTTCTGCCTTCCCTAAAAGCCATGGCAGGTACATGTGGTTTATTGCTAAAATGAAGCACCTTCTTGTAGCTCAAAAATATGAGTGCAAAGAATATGGGTTTTGCAAGAAAACCACCCACATCCCATAAAAACTGGTCAGGAATTGGAGAAAAGCTTTGTCCTGGTTTTGGCTGGGATGGAGTTAATTTCTTCTCAATATTCAGAGCACTCAAAGCAGTGGAAGGTTGTTCCAAAGCATTGCTGACCCCTGGAAAATGCCTACAAATATTAACAAAAAAATTCTACCTGTTTCTCTGGTGGTTTTTGCTTTGATTTTCCTTATTTCTCTTTTCCTTTCATGCCTTTTATTATTTAGCTGGCTGAGATGCTGGGCTGCCATGCCTGGGATGGATGAGCTTTTACTGCACCTCTTTATACTCTGCCCACTCCATGCACCTCAGCCGTGCTCTGCCCCCTCACAACGAGGGAATATCGGGAATTTCTGCGGCATCTCCTTCCTGCTCAGCCCTATAACCAAAGAGACAGTTGGCAGAACTGAGGGGGAAAGGGGAATGTGGCTGGGCTGAGTCGATTGCACGATGATATCACTGTCTAATCGCAGAGCAGCTCATTTTTTTGCAACCTATACATCAGCCATCAGTTAAAACAAAAACAAAACAAAAAAAAAACCAACCCAAACTCTTTCCATTACTTTGGACAAGGATCTAATTAGGACCAGAAGTCTGGAGGGGAACAGCTCAGTGTCCTATTACACATTTCCCAAATTGTTGGATTTGCTGCTGTTTTGTTGGTGGCTCTGATGGTGTCATCTGTCCCCTCACCTGATGGAGTTTTGTTGCTCAATATTATTGAGATCTCCCTGACAACCTGGCACCTCCTCTCTCGTGTGCTTCCTCCCTAACCTTTGTGGACCAGGCTGTGGGAGCAGACAGACACAAGAGCTGTAGAAACCCTGGTGGCCCTTCAGTGTGTGCTGCCCTGGCTGAGCAACCAGCACAGCGCTGATAAAGTGTTATCTCCTGCTCTTCTGCCATGGAAGAGCTGTAGGGGAACATCTCTCGCCAAGTTAAGCAGCCTTGTTTCCCTGGGAGTATTGACCTGGCTGGAGTAAAATAAACACCCTTTGTTTAGGTGTGACATATTTTATGTCTCTTTTTGAATATTTAGAGTGAAAATTCAGTAGTGTGCGAGGAAGCAAAGAGAATATTTTTGTGCTTGCCATGCACTGGATAATTATACGTTGATTACGTGGAGCCTAAGACAAGAAGAAATGGTTTTAAACCAAAGGAGAAAAGATTTAGATGAGCTATCAGGAAGGAATTGTTCCCTGGGAGGGTGGGCAGGCCCTGGCACAGGGTGCCCAGAGCAGCTGGGGCTGCCCCTGGATCCCTGGCAGTGCCCAAGGCCAGGCT
>NW_008238319.1:2842030-2896693 GCF_000691975.1 Corvus brachyrhynchos
GGGGGCCCCTGCCATGGCAGGGGTGGCACTAGATGGTCTTGAAGGTCCCTTCCAACCCAACCAGTGTGGGGTTCTGTGATTTTCCTGTGGTGTCTCAAAGTTCTCTTTTGGAGGGATTTACTGCAGGGCTTTTGTCTCTTTAGTTCCCTCTTGTTAAAAGCAATCTCTTGCCTCACCTGATCCTGTCCAACACCAAAACATGGATGAACATGTCCTGGCCTGAGTGCATCCCAAATGAAAGAAAGATGATTCTGAGAGGTTGGGTAATGACCAGGAGATAAAGCCAAAAAGTCTGACCCTGTCATGCAATTAACCTTTCTTATGAGATCCCACTTGTAAAGGCTGCCAAATTTTCCTCTTGGAGATTATGGCGTTCCCATATGTCTTCAGGTTCTCTGGGTTTGGGTTTCTGCAGCTTGCAATGTGCTGTTGTGGGAACAGCCTGGTCCAAGGCACTGCCTTCTCCTGTCATCAGCAGGAGACAAATTTAAGGGATGGGATCACACAACTTCATCTTTTCCATGCTGCAGTCTAGTCTTAAGCCTGTTGGCAAAACTTTTACCCTGCTGAATTCCTTGGTGATGAGTGTTATTTCTTTGACTGATGTGCACAGGCAGGGGAACATTTCTACATCACTGCCCAAACTTCCTAAAACATACTTAAATAATTTACATAAAATCCAAATCTGCGTGTGAAATATCCTCATGAGTCAAGGGTTTGTTCACTGTGAATCCATTCCGTGAGTGGGAGGAAACCTAAACTGTCTTGGATAAAATGGCCTTTGTAAAATATAGATCAATTTCCTAATATTTATGTCAGATTCTTCTCATTATGGGTTTTTTTTCCCCCCTTCTTTCTAATTTCAGTCTGAAACTGCCTCAGCAACTCCTTGCTCTCAGTGGTTCATGTGGATGTTAACACTAAATCAGGAGAGTTTCTTCTGTGCCTGTCTCATTAAATATTATCTCTCTGATTTGCCAGTGTGGATTATAATAGAGACATTAAAAAGGCATGTGTGTGCAATTGCTTTTTAATGCCACTGCTATTTATGGGTGATTTTAGTTTCAAAGTAACATGGAAAGTCATGTAAAGACATAAAGCTCTTGGTGTTAAGGGAGTGCCAAGGAACATTGATCATACATGAAGTTAATTAATTCAAGTAGTGTTAAGGATCCTAGAATGAAGCAGATTTCTGTGTGCAATGTATTGTGGTTGTGCCAGCCAAACTCAGGGTTGTACTAAATATTGCAACCTCACAAGCAGTGAAAACCCATAAATTTTATAGCTCTGTATGAGCATTATTAACAAGAGTCATAGCAGTTCCAGGTATGACAGACATTGCCTGATCCATGAATAATAGGAAAAAAAAAGTTAATTCAGTTCTGTGTGGAAACACAAATCTACATTTATCCAGCAATCCTGGTTTTCACTTGTGCATGACAGTTCCCACAGCAGAGCAAGCCCAGCTAGCTCAGAAGTCTCCTGAAGGGTTTTAAATCCCTAAGAGCCTTTCAATACATCACTTAAACCTTACCTGGGGCAGGGGGGCTCTCCAGAATCCTGTTGAACAGTTTCCCAGAAGATTTGCTTCTTCACTCTGGGCATCTTCAAAGTTAGCAACAGCTACACAGAGTGGAGCAGTGTCTGCCAGGATTCCCCAGGTCAAGAGCAGTAGCATAAACTTGCTTCATTTAAGTGTGAATAAATCTGTGTGATGTAAGAGGATGGGGCACCAGGTGCATATATTTCATATAGAAACAGATAAATCAAGTATAAAATAAAACTCTACAGGGATTTTGTGTGTCCAACTTGACCAAGTGCCTTAGAGAAGACTGACTTTCAGGTAGTGGTTACCCAAGAGTCTGTAGCTCTCTCTGAATTAGCAATTTGTTTTTAAGACTGTTTAATGTATGTGAAAATACATATAGTACTCCAAAGTTTATCTATAAATATATTTATGTGTGCACATATAATTTCTGCAGGTTTGACTCACATCTGTATAATATGAATAGTTTGCCTATAATCCTGTGGAACTTCATTTTCTGGCAGATAAGTCTCTATTAATTCCTAAAACCCTGAGCAACAACAGAATTACTTTGCAGTGTTAGGGGGGAAAAACATTGCAATAAAAATGAAGCATACTTTTAATTATCTGTAGTCATTTGGATGAAATCTATAATGAGCTTGATAAATGCTGATGCTCTAGGCATCAATTTTTCAAATGACAGTAGAACCAAAAGTATCTGGGAAGGCATTGTTAGCTCAGACTGCACAATATTTTGGAGGTCTTGGTTAGTAGGAATAATTAAAATGACTTATGTAAGATAAGTGTCATATCTCTGTCAGCAACTAAATGTTAAATGTTATTATAAACTAATTACTTCCTCGAATTGAAAAGAAAATTATAATTTTGTGTCTTAACCACTAAAAGATGGTGTCTGATCCTTCTCTCACCCAAGCTCTTTACCAGCACGTCTGCAGTGACTTCACTGCCAAGAGATGCCCTCAAAGCGAGTGAGGAGCGAGTCTGGACCAAAAACCTCACTGCAGGGAGAAGTCAGGATCTGCTTCTGACGTTAATCAGCTCCTAAATGAGTAAAAGAAGAGGGAGCTGATGCTGTGGGGTTTCTCTTTGTGTTTGTGAGTGCAGGGAGGAGGAGGGATCCTGATGGCTCAGCCCTCTGTGAGTCCTTCCTTCCCACGTCCATCTGCTGCAGCTCCGTGCTCGCAGCCTCGGAGTCGTGGCTCACCTCTCCAAAGCCACAGGCATTGCTCTGATGCTCTCCTGCAGGCATTTGCTGTTGAATTGATGGGTTTAATTTGCTCATAAAGGGGTCTGACACATGGCAGAGTCGAGGAATTAGATTCAGGGGAAGTGCAGAGCAGAGAGAGAGGTGAAAAAGGAAAGAAAGAAGTTAAAAACTAATTTACCCTCACTGATTTCACTGCTTATTCTTCCTCTGCTGCCTGAAAATAATGAGCATGGAGCCTGACCTGATAACAGGGGTGATGAGCAGTGTTATCTCCTTTAAAGGTCCCACTGATGCCACAGCTTGTGGAGTTGGACACTGACAGGTGCCAACCTCACACCGTGGTGTGGCACCCACAGGTTTCAGGCTTGTTTAAGAAAAGCACCAATGTGGTCGTGTTGCTTTTTGTGTTTTTGTGTGCTAAGGAAAATGTTTCTCCTGTTGAACAGTGCAGTAATAAACCTCAGCATGCCAGGGGTGATGAAAGAAGGGCTGAGGGAGGAATAACGTAGGGAAAAGGAGAGGCAATGGAGAGATGATGAGGAGAGGTTAAGGCAAAATGCAGGGAATGCAGGAACATAGTTAAGGGGTAGGAAAGAGGAATATTTCAACCTCATCCTTTCAGCTGGCTCTACCCTATAACCTTGCTTGTTGCTTGGTGCATTGTTTTGAATCCCCTCATCCCAATTTTAAACCGTATCTTCACGCAGAATTAGTTGGAAATGAGTCATCATCTCCAGAAAGTATAGCCTAATGCTACTTGAAATATCCTTCCAGGCTTTCCCAGGCCACCAAAGTGCCATATTCCAGCATCTGATCAGAGTCTGGGATGTGTTCCCCTGTCCAGGGGCTGAGGGTGGGAGCAATCCCCTGTCTTTGAGGGTATGCTTGTTTAGGAAGTGGTTCAGGAACCATACAGCGACATCTTTGTGCAAGAAATGGTGCTGCTGGCAAAGCCAGAGAGCAGCTGTGGGGTTTTTGGATGGGAATGGTGTTAAAAGGAGTTAACAGGAGTCCGGGAGCCCACACAGCTCTGCTCGCTCAGGTAACAACAACCCTCACACGCTTGAAAGCCTCGTGAGCATTCCCAGGCAACCTCCAAACCAAACCCCCCAGGTTGCTGACACAGTGGGAATCTTCCTGGCTGCTTTTCTGTCCCACTAAACTTGTGCTGGGCACTGAAATCAAAGCCTCCTCCACGGGAGCAGCCTCCAGAGCACAGCACACTGCGATTGTGCTGTGAGCCTGAGCACAGAGCTGCAGGCTGGTTGTGCTACCAAATTAATTGATCTTCATGGAAGTCACTGCTTTAATTGGGAAGGAACAGTGGCAGGAGACACTGAGAACACCCTTGTGAGCTCGTGTTTAATCTCAGTTTCCACCCTGCATTGATCCCTGGCTCAAAGGATTTGGAGGCAGAGAAAGAGCAGTATTTTGGGGAGATGTAGAATGTTTCTCTTGTTCATGAGTTATACCCTTAGTATTGGTCACTGTTGGAGACTGAATATAGGACTAGGTGGACCTTTGGTCTGACAACCTGCAGCTTATTTTAGGGCTTTTGCACCTACCGAGTTTTAAAGCAGATTTATAGGCTCGGAATTTAAACACAGATTTAAATGCAAAGACCTCCTTATGATCTCTGCCCTCTTCACACAGCATTTTAAAAGGGTAGTGGGAGGGACAGTGAGGCACAGGGCAGAATGAAGGTATATCTCTAAAAGTCCATGATTCTGCAAGTGAAATATGAGCACAGCCTGCTTTAGAGCAAATGGTTCATGCTTGTGGCAAGGAGGAAACTGTGGGTTTAGTAAAAACAAAAATACAATTTCATGTTTCAACAAATTGGCAGAAATGGCAATAAAACTTCCTGAAAATTAAAAATGCAAATGCAAGCCTACAGGCACACACTCCAAAGCAAGAATAAGGTAGAGAGAGGATGTAATTGTTGGTTGGAATCTAAGGATAAACTTAGGCTCAGTGACTTTTCATTACTGTAAGAGCTTGGCTTCCTAAAAGTGTTGCAGATGCTTGCAATAACCTTTTGTAATCCCACAGCACTATTTGCATTTCGTTAGTTCTATTTTAATAAGTTCTGATTTTTCATTGGAGTTACTTAAATTTCTGTGTTTATAAATTTTCCTTGTTAAGAGTCGTTTTCTTGGATCTTTTAAACAGAATTCTGTAGTAGTCTGCAAATGTTCAGATGCAAGTACAGTCAGACAGTTTGCCCAGTGACATCTGTTCAGCAGCATAATTTTACTCAGCTATGAGTGACATATTTAATTAACTGAGACATTTCAAATAGAATTTGACAGCTTTCCAGCCCAGTATCTCCAAACTTACTACTGAGTGAAAATATGCCATCCTAGGAGCGTTACAGGGCCTAGGAAGAATTAGTTTTATGAAGGGCAGTGCTGGGATGTTGGAAAATAATGCATTAAAATATCATGTCTGCCACTTGTGATATATGTGCCTCTTAGCTTCTGAAACATCTCAGTGATTCTGGGGAGTCTCGAGCCTTGATTTTGTTCAGGGTTTCCTGCATCTGCAATTCCAATGTTGTGTTGGGCAGGCAAGATCAGAGTGTTATAAAAAGCTCTTCGATTATCTCGTACAAGTTTTAGTGGAAGGATAATAATGGGAAGTGTGCTTTTCATCAGAAACCACAGCACTGCCGTCTGAGGAACAGATCTGTGGAAGGGCAGCCCCGAGTTCCAGAGCCGTGTCAGTCTTTAGTCCAGCCCAAGCCAATTCAGAATTCTCTCTTGCACAGATGGGTCTGGGCTCAGCCTGCAGGGCAGCAGAGCGCATTCCTTCTGATGTCTGCCACAGATGCTTCAGAGGTGCAGTAGTTTCAGTGGTTATTTCCAGCAGAATGCTTTCACTCTTGGCACGTTGCTTCGGGATTTCACTGAAGCCACTTCCATTACCCGAAGTTGAAACCACTTAATGGAGCTCGAGCAGTAAAGTCTCTCCGAAGCAGGCAGCAGTAAAATCTCTCCAAAGCAGGCAGCCCACAGGGTTTGCCTAAATGAACAGGATTGTATTTTCCCATCAAAAACCCATTAGCCAATAAGCACCAGCACCTCTCTGTTGCTGACAACAATTTGGGGCTGGTGTTACTCAGGAGCCTTTCCTGTTCTGTTTGCTTTCCATGGCACCCAGCCCAGCTGAACCAGTAACAGGATTTCTGTTAATCCACCACACAGGGAAGCTGAGGGAGCTGATATAAAATATTCCTCACAAGGACAACTCCAAGAGAGGTGCTGTAAGGTCTGCTGTATCAGAATTGGACAGTGGAAAACAAAGTCAGAAAGTCTTGGAGGTTAACATGGGAATTCTGGGAATCCAGTTGTGAGTTTGGCTTTGGGTTGTGTGAGATTGAGCAGTTCCAGTCAAAGCCCATGGAAGTGCTGCCATTCCCTCTCCTGCTGGAGAAGTTTTGCTGTCTCTGAGCTCTCTTGTAAAGACAGAGTGAACCTTGCTGGTTTTCCTGTAATTCCCCCACACATGCCCTGTGTGTTACTTCCTCCCTCAATGACCATCTCAGGTAGAGGGTCAGCTAAACCCATCCCATTAGCACTACCCTGGGGATCTTGGCCAAGTTTAAGCCATTTTAGGCAAAGAACTTGTTTTTACCCATCTACTTTGTTGGAAAACACGTTATTTATCTTCTTTATGCTTTCTCCACCACAATGGTTAGCAGCAGTCTCTTCGTTAATGTTTTGGTATTAGAGTGATAAATAAATGCTACAGTTCTGGCAAGCAAATGGTGTCATAAATGTGACAATGAGTGATGGAAGCAGGGTGTGCATCAAGGGCCCAGAACAGCATGGGAGGCTGCCAGCGTGCTGGATTCCATTTCAATCTTTGCCTGTTGAAATTTGGGGAGGTGAAGCTTATGGATTAATTTCCCAGCAGTCAGGAAAGAAGAAAGCTCTCAATCACTGGGTGATTGCCAGCCAGAGAGCTGGGTTTCTCCTCAGCTGTTCAGATTTGTTTGCTTAGACTGATCTTTGGTTTTCTGCATGCTGCCACCACATGTAGAGACGAGTTATGAACACAGGATGCTTGGAGGCTTTAAAAGGTGGATGTGTCCCTCTTCTCTTCCTGCTCCCAGCACACCAGAGAGCAGCTAAGGATGGGAGTGCCTGTTCCCACACCAGGGAACACTCAGAGCATGGCTCTCACCTGTAGCACGTGTTTGTCAGAATTGGCTCTCAGTGTGCCAGGCACTATTCCACTCATGCAAGGGGATATATTTTAACATGGACTCCAGGAGACCCAGGATTGTATGAATTTCTGCATCACAAGGTCTGGGTGCAAGCACAGAGACATATTTTTCAAATGTAGTGTATGATCTACTCAAATTGTTTATCTCCAGACCATGTGAAATAGGCTGCAGGCTACTACCATAGAGTTACTGTTGAAACTTGGGATGCTTGGTTGATTTCCCAGCTATTATAGTTTTATTTTACTCCCCTGTTTTCCTCTGAATTGTTGTGCTAATTAAGCTTGTGAATT
Organism: Corvus brachyrhynchos; assembly: GCF_000691975.1. Classification (NCBI taxonomy): domain Eukaryota; kingdom Metazoa; phylum Chordata; class Aves; order Passeriformes; family Corvidae; genus Corvus; species Corvus brachyrhynchos. Next base: position 2,849,305 of record NW_008238319.1, read on the forward strand.
TCAATCTCTCAGGTTCTTCAATTATGACATTGCAGCCCCTCTGTGGCAGCACACTGGAGTGTAGCAGATAGGATATTATGAAGTGGAGACATTCAGTGGGAAAATGTCCAAAAGCATTTCAAATCACTTAAGATAATTAAACAAGGGGAAAGAATATGGCGTGTTTCAAGAATATGAGGTGGTTTTGTGAATAGAATGATGTTAGGCACCTGTGCATGGGAAACTCATTACCCATGCTGAACTCATTTTTTACATTGTAATGAGAAAGAAGAATTGAAAAACACCTCTGTGAACATCACCTTTGTGAGTGCTTGCACTGAGACCACCACAGCAGAGGCAGCAGGTTTAACAGACTTGTTTATTCCTCTGGATGTACCTGGGAAAAAAATACAGCAATTGAAGAAATACCAACTAATTTCAGTGTAAAGGTCAAAATGGCCTGAATTGAGATGCTTAAGAATTAATGGAGTAGGCTGGTGTCAGTAGGCAGAATAAATGACATTTTTTATACCTGCCTGTTCACCATCCTGTTTCAGTCTCTTCACCTCCCCCAGATGCAGGAAAGGTTTCAAATGCATTGCTGGAGGGGTTTTAATATGAGTTTGTGTAACAGAGTGAGAGTGCTTGGATGGGGGAGAAAACAGGCACTTGATCACTGGGAAGGACAGAAAAGAGTAAGAAGTCTGAGTGAAGGTCAGGTGTGGGTGTGAGCTGCAGGCAGCACTCCTGAGGGGAAGGGGGGAGCACAGCCACCTCTGCCTTGCCATGGTCAGTGTCCCACAGGGCAGCACAGCAGCTGACTGCCAGCCTTTAAAAAGTCATAAGAATATTTAATGTTCTTCCTAAAACACCAGTTCTTAAAGTAGAGTGACTACACAGAGCTGTGAATCAAAGCCAAGGGGAAGCAGAAAATCAGCCTTCAGAGCACACAAAGTGTTCTGTTCCTCTCCGAAGCTCAGTAGGGCTCAGTAGCACCTTCTCTCCACCACTGAGAAACCAGGTAACCAAAGGGGGGCATCCTTGTGATGCTGAACCCCAGGGTCTGCTCCTGCTGGGAAGGTGCTGAGATTTTTCCTGAGTAGCACTGACGTGAGAAGTGCACAGTTCTTGTCCTTTTTTACAGCCTGAGTCTGCACTTGGTGCCTGGATGGCTGAAGGACAAATTTGATCATAATCTGTGTGAATGACAGATGTAGCAAGAAGGAAAGTCATTGCCTCAGCTGGTGGAAGAAGTGGACTAGGAAAAACTAGAAAAGGCTGGATTTTGGGAAATGCATCATGACAGTAACATCTGTTGGAATGCAAAGACATCTCCCTTGGAAAGTGGTGGGATCAGCATTGCTCCTGACATTTGCAGCTTGATGAGGCAGAACCTGGTTTGATCTATAGCACATTTGGCTTCCAGGAGGCCCCCTGTATGATCCACTAGATTTTTTTTCCATCTCTGACTCCTGTGACTGTCTGTCTGACTCTCCCTGGGTGATGAAATATCATTATAACCTTTTGAAGTAATATATCGGCGCCTGGAGAGCAGAGACTGATTTTCTCATTTGCAAGTGAGAGGCAGTGTGTTAAATTACCACTCCTGTCATTAAATGGATTCAGGAAAAAAAATCTGATGTGCTTGAACCAGGACATTTCTTCCCTCCCCAAACAAACCACCTCAGATTTCACCTTGTGGAGGGCCAGGAAGGTGAGGATTAGAAGTTTAAATAATATTCATCATATCCCCTGAGGCTTGGGTTACTTGCTTGACACCTGAAAATGTTTCAGCAAATCTGACAAGGAGGTTTTCTACTGACTTACAGAGGATGAGAGCTCCTGTGCTGTGTCTGTCGTAGATCAGGAGGCATAAAATTTATCCTTCTGGGCCATGGAAGCTTCTACTTGTTCATTTGGCTCTGAGAAATTTGATCCTGAGCAAGCTGGGATAGTGGAAGGTGTCCCTGCCTGTGGCAGGGGGTGGAACTGGATGACCTTTGAAGTCCCTTCCATCCCAAACCATCCTGTGATCCTGTGAAATGTGAAAAAATGACTGTGCTGATAAACCCAGTGACTAAGCACACGAGTAATTGTGCTCAAGAATTGCACTTTTGCATCTTTGGAGCATCAGTGATAAAGTTGTAGTGTTGTTTCAGCTGATTTTTTAAAATCACATCAAGCAGCTGATGCAGTTCTCCACAGCATTTGTTTCTGTCTCTTCATGCAGGGCAAAGTATTGATAATCATCTGGTACTGCTGAGCATTGTAGCTGGCAACATTTGAAACTCCAGACATGGTGATGAATTGCTCTATGTTATATTAATGTTATTTTGATCCCTGCTCTTTCAGAATTACATTGATCCAATTAGGCTAAGTAGCTTGCCATCTAAATTAATTTACTTTCCTCTATTAATCTCCTTTATTCCGGGTCAAAACCAGAAATGTAAATCAATCCATTGTATTGCATATCTTTGGGGGGTGGGAGGGTAATTAAATTACCTAATAGATACATATGCTGGATTGATTGTTTGCTGTGTTAAACATTATTGCCATAATTGGAAAGTGAAGTGGTGCACCCTCAGTAGTGGAATTTGAGTGCTTCTTACACTTAATTTTCATAACCTGTCAAGAAATGCCTTGCTGTCCCTGGGTACCAGCCCTGCATACACAGCTACACAGCTTTTAGGACACTGGACATTTTGCAAGTGGGGATAACAGCTCCTTCCTCTGCCAGGAGCTGTTGGACTCCCTGGCAACATCTCACAGAGGTCCTCACCCTGAACAGCGTGGAGGAAACCTTTCCCTGGCTCATTCTCAGGCTGGCACCAGCACCGGGGTGGCAGCAGAGCAGATGTCTCAGCAATGATGTCTGAGTTACCAAACTGAAGGAGGGTTAGTGCAGACTCCAGGAAAACTCTCTTGTTTTTGCAGTGGCACATGAAATTTCTATGGTTTGGTATCGTGGAGTCACAGAGTGGTTTGGGTTGGAGGAACCTTGAAGCCCATCCAGTGCCACCCTGCCATGGGCAGGGACACCTTCCACTGTGCCAGGCTGCTCCAAGCCCCAATGTCCAGCCCGGCCTTGGGCACTGCCAGGGATAGCCACAGCTCTGTGTTCCACATTGGAGCATTCTTTTTCTTTCCTTAGGTTAGCCCAACAGTGGGATTCCATCATCTTGGTGCTCTTACCAGTCTTTTACAGCTCACACTGGGAATTCTTGCTTTCAGCCAGTATTTTCAGGGTCTGCATCAAACTTTCATCCTGACAGAGACATTGCTGACACGAGGAACTTGTTTACCTGCTGTGTTTCCTCACTTTAGTGAGTACAATTTTCCATGGAAGACTCAAACAAAAATGAAGCTCTGATGTGAGGGAATGAGATCCAATCCGGTGGCTGGAAACTCAATGCTGGCACACTTAAAACAGATACAAAGTGCAGTAGTTTTAGGTAGGGCTTAGTTTAAATCCTGCCAGGTTTGTGATAGCTCCATCATCACGGGAGATCTAGGCAAGGACTCTTTACAGTAAGAAAATGGATCTGGTTCCTTCCCTGTCGTTGTAGCAGAAGATAAATTTGGGTCAAATGACCCCTGTAATGGGGCAGGGCAAGTTGGTGATCACAAATCCCTTCTGGTATTCAAACCTACGGATCTATGAAATATTTTTAAATCTGTGCCTGAGGGCAGAATCAACAGCAGCAGAAAGGTCACCTTTATCATCATTGCTGTCAAACACCGTGGAAACAGCAGAGCACAAAGCAAGTGTGTTGCTCAATCACTTTGCCCTTCTGCTACATCTGTTACCTTTGCCTGTACTTTGTCCCATTAAATGAAACTCACTCCCCTGTCCTGGATGAACTCCCACTTCCAAAAAGTGCACAGCAAAACTCTGTTGGCTTCAGCGATGGGATCTTGCCTTTACAAAGGCAATTAATGCCTGCTAAGTGCAGAACTTAGCAGTGTTAGATAAATAAAGATAATTATGGAAGCAACTGCTCTTTGTGATAATGAGACAGTAGGAAACAGAGAGGGACTTTTTACAAGAGCGTGCGGTGACAGGACAAGGGGAGTGGCTTCACATTGACACAGGGCAGGGCTGGATGGGATATTGGGAAGGAATTGTTCCCTGGCAGGGTGGGCAGGCCCTGGCACAGGGTGCCCAGAGCAGCTGGGGCTGCCCCTGGATCCCTGGCAGTGCCCAAGACCAGGCTGGATGGAGCTCAGAGCAATCTGGCACAGTGGAAGGTGTCCCTGCCCATGACAGGGGGGGCACTGGAAGATCTCAAAGGTCTCTTCCAACCCAAAGCATTCCATGATTGTTGGATACAGCCCACTGGATACAGTTCCTGGCGGGGTTTGAGGAGGCTGCAGGCACAAGAGGTGAGATCACCACTGTAGTTAAATGTCCTGTGAGGCACCACGGGTGTCCCTGGAGGTTGGTGTCATTTATTATTGTGTATCTAAACCAACACGAGATGTTTGGTTGGGCACCTGAACCCCGCTGTGGGTGTGGTGGCTGCCTGAGATCCAGTTCCTATGGACCCACCAAATGCTGCAGTGTTTTAACATTCCATATCTATTAATATGCTAATATTTCCCACAAGCTGAAAAATTTAAAAGTTAAATGTGAGCATCCCTGCTTGAATACTCACCATAATGCGTCAGGTCTTCATTTTTTTCCTTGCCACTTCCTTATTTTCTTTTTTTCATTTTCTTTTTAGTTTTAGGTCTTGTTTCATTCTTTTTTCTTTTCCCTTCCTCAAGACAGAGGCTTTTAAAGCTGGGTTTTCTCCTTAATAAGTGTTCGTAGAGTTCCTAGCACAACCGGATCCTGATGGAGCCACTGGATATTAATGTGCTGCAAATTAATCAGTAATGAAAATTAAATGTGTGTTTATGCTCTAGTTGCAATGTTTATACAAATACAAGAAATGTGTGCCACGACTGTGGAATAGTTCCCACCAGAATATTTGCACGGGTGCAGCATTAACCAGCTTTAAATAAAAGAAAGGGCCTGGTTTATTTGAATGAACGACCCAAGGGACAAACACAATTTGAAGTGGAACAGGATGAACGCTGTGAAATGCAGAGGCAGGGATTTTCAATACTCTACAGTCTCCGGGTTTCTGAAGGTGATGGTGGCATTTATCTCTTGCCTCCTTCTATATTGTGCTTTTGCATTTCACCAGAAATTCTGTCAAAACTCAAGGATGTTTGTGATGAGGGACACAGCTCAAGACCTATGTTAGGAGTAAATGTGAATGAGAATTCCTCCTTCTGGCTTTGTTAGAAATGCTCTTTAGATAAGGAATTGAACACAGATCAATAGCAAGATTTCTTTTTTTAAAAAAAGAGGCAGGTGCAGCTTTCCCTCTTCCACAAGTTCCCTACAAAAAGAGTTTTCGTAGTTGTCATACACGTGCCTCTCCCTGGAGATTCCTGGAAAATGACAATTGCAAGTCCAAATTTTTTATCCCATTGCCAAAGGCTGGAGGGGAAGTGTGGAGAGAATAGGAACAAACTGCCTCATCCCAGACTTTATCTTGCACAGTCTCCTGGTGCATCATTCTGTTACATTTCCATTTGTGAATATCCTTTCAGATGACCAGAATAAATCCAGTGCTGTAACTTCTGTGATGTTCGTGCAGTGTTTTCCCTGGAGTGCCAATGGAAGGAGTTTGTTTCACTCACCAAGTGCTAAAATTAGTCTTTGGGTGGTCACTTGCTGATGAATACAACAGATTGGATGGGAAAATAAGGAACACAGGGAAAACATTTTCCTTTTCAACAAACCACCATTACTTAACAATACTCCAAACCCCAGTTTTCCCATTTAACCTAAAATGTGTTGAAAATTACATGGAAGATTCAACACTGAAATGTGCTGGCACAGAGTCCTCATTTGGAAGAGAAAAGAGTCTGGAAACTTGTAGTCTATTCACAATTACCACAGGAAGTGTTCGCGCCCTGCAGCTTCAATATTTGGAGTTCTATTTTCCTTTATTCCCTGTAGTTATCGAATCCTTAATGCCTGGCTTTGATCCTTATCTCAAACAGAACTGCTAAAGGATAAATTCAAGGTGAGGTGGCCTCAATATTCCGTGTGCTCTGTTTTTTCCAGGGGCCTGTTAGCCAGAGGCTTCACAGAGACCCATTATCTGCAGGACGGCACTGACGTGGTTCTCACACACAATCACACGGTAAGGTTGGGCTTTCGTGGGTAGATGATGCTTCATCCCTAAAGTCCAAAATGTTCTCTGCCAGGATCTGAGCCCTGGGATGAAACAGCTCAACGTGTGATCTTTTTTTGCTGTTGCCTTCAGTGTCTGTGTGACTGCTCTGATCCTACATGTGAATTTCTAGGGGGAGACTTTAAAGGCGAGCTCTGGAGTTTCAACCAGATGACTTTTAAAATTTGTGAGATTTTTTTTCTGCTTCTTGGAAATAAGCCCACTAAAATTTGTTAATTATGGCAGCCATGGCTGATCAGTTATGGAGAAAAGCCCTGGTTCTGTTTGGAAAAAAACCCCTAAACATCTGATTTCCAGAATGCAAAAGTTCATGTCAGATGTTTGAAGGCTTGGGTGTCTTTCCTCACTGGGGAAGTCATGGCTGGAGTTTGGGAGAGGGTGTTGGTTTGGTTTACTTTTAAATCCAGGCCATAAATGTGTTATGGATGTACTTCATGCTTGTATTTGTGTGTGTGTGTGTGTGTGTATGAGTATTTATGTACGTGTATAAATATGCATATATCAATATTTATAAAATATATATATATCTTTTTAAAAATACAGCTTGTCAAAATAAGTAGTTAAAACCTGCTTTTTACCTATAAAACCTCTTAAGGCAGGAACATTTTTTGTCCTCTGACAGCATGAATGCCTTAATTAGAAATAATGCAGCAAGCCATTTTAATTACAAAGCTTATCTTTTATCTGCCTAAGTCCCATAAAGTATTTGTTATGTTATGGTATTTACTTACTGACACTGTCAGCAGAGGCATCATGTTTTGTGTTTCCATCCATAATGGGCTTTGCTGGGATCAGGGGAAGGAATTGTTTCCCTGCGTAACATCTTCTGAAAAAGCATCTTCATTATAGCTCCAGACACCCCAAGTGAAGCAATCATTTTGGAAGCTTTCAGCGCTTTCATTTTGCTGGGTCCTCATATCTCCTTCAAAATCAGCTCGGGAGAAAATAGTCATTTGTTTTAGAAGCAGGAAGGCTGCAGAGACTCCTGAAGGAAGTAAAAGGAAATAAATGAAGCACATGAGTCTTTTAGAGATTTACCTGAGCTAACAGGACTATGTGTACAGCTAATGACAGGTTTTCCTTGCTAAAAAACAATGTCTGTTTGCATAATGGCAAAGTAAGTTGTGATTAATAATGACAGTGCATTCTGCTGCCTAAAAGAGAGAGAACAGTGAATTCATTTTTCATTAAATGCTGCAATATGGTTGAGAAAAGATAAGTCTCCGATTTTATTTTTATATCTCTTCTTCACTGAGGGCATCAATACAGTCTGGAGTTGAAACCAAATCTGATTTTCCACTGAAAAGTTGCTTAGTCAAATTCTGCTTGGAGGTCAAAGCAAGGCAGGTTTGTGGAGCTGTCATTTGGGCAGTTCTCTAGCACACGAGTCAGTGCCTGGGTTATTTTTCAATTTATAGCACCCTAAAAATTGTCAAAAGCTGCTATTTATTAAATGATCTCAAGTAAGAGTAGAGTACTGTTTTAAGTATGATGGATCAGCCTTGGTAATTATTTGCTTTTAAGGGGTCATCCATTTTATATACTAGTTTGCAGGAATAAAAAGATTTGATAGCAGAGAAAAAATCCTGTAATTCAGTGGAGTTACTGAGCTAGAAATCAATTTTCTACCAGTCCCCTTGCAGGCCATGCTCTGATAAGTTTACATTTTCGATACTGAACTTTGGCATCACGTAGCTGGATCTCAGAGAAATTGTGAAATGGGCCACAACCAGGAGCTCAGAGTTAATAAAATGACAAGTTGTATGTGAAGAGGGAAAGAAATCAGGCCCTTTGCCATAATTCACTCTTAGATAAAGACAGCTGGACCACAGCAGCAGCTGCGTGGGGTGAGATATTGGCTCCCCTCCCCCCTTCACTGGGCCTGTACTCAGCTCTGGTGATGCTCAAACCCAAAGATTTCTTTCTCAGGAGCTTGGAACATCACCTCTGCCTCATGCTTGCTTTAAGCAATGAGAATAAACCTAATTTATTTTTGATTTTAGCATGTAAGGGTCTCAGTGCTTGAGGGGGGGGAGGCATTGATTTTTCTTGTATCAACTGGATGCATGTAACTGCTAACACTAAAATAAAGTGAAGTAGTGCACCCACACCGAAAGCTTTGACATCCACAGCAATTGTGACTGAAGTGATCACCCCCAAAAAAATTCAATCTATGACTCCCTCCCTTCTCTTGTGGCTTTGTCTTTGCTAATGTGTTTATGAGGATTGATGATAAAAATACCCGAGAGTAAAACACTCTCACCCTGTTTCTGTCGATTCTTCCACTGAGAAAAGCCACTGAGATTTGTGTTTAGAAAGTCAGAGCTGGCTGTTCTGTGTTCACTTGCTCGTGCTGGAAATCAAACAAACATTTCTCCTGGCATAAACTCATTTGCAGAAGATTCCTGTCTGAATCGTTCCATCCTGCCCAGCATTTCCATGACTATTGTTTTCTTCACCAAAATCGAGGTGGTCTTTTGAAGTCTACTCTGTGAGGCTTTGTGAGTGGAAACCATGCCCCAGACTGGAAAGGTTAATTAATGCAATCATGAACGAAGCATTAAAAGGCACAGGGAGATGACTGTCAGGTTACAGCACCACTGATAACTTCCCTTAATCAGACAGGAACCTTTCACAGCAGAGTTTTCAGTTTCCAGGTTGGCATTCAAAGGAGCACGAGAAAAGAAATGCTGGGCGTGACACAATCCTTGCTTTCCAGCCAGTCACATAATTGGGAATGCAATATAACCTTTAGTCAACAATAAAATTAGCCTTGATTCCAGACAGATATGTGGATGTGCTTAGAAATCCTCTGTTGTGGGTGCCTTTTGCAAGCACTGGATTATTAAAGAAATATAATAACCTAGCCACAAAATGAAATTGGACTGTTGTCTCTCAAAATAGAAGACCCCCTTTATTCTTGGTTGTTTTTAATAACATGCAGCTACTTGGTTGGGTATTTCAATAAAAGGTTTCCTTTGCAACCTGTTTTCCTTCTCCTTCATTTGCTCTGTGATTTTTTTTTTCAAGTTATAGGGTTGGGATTGGCTTTGTTATATTTCTCTTTTTGCATACCTACCTCCTATAGGGATGGGTCTAACTCTAAATAGATCTAGATATAGATCTATTTAGATCTAGTTTTAGATATAGGTCTAAATGCCCTTAAATAAAAATAGGGGTCTCTCTAGACAGCAGTAAAGTGTGGCAGCTGATTTGTTCATCTGATTAATTTTATAAAATATTCCATATTGTAGCTTTAAATAAAAGAGAAAAAGGGGTGCAGTCATACAAATTTAACATTATTGATCCTTTAAAAAATGAGAACACAAAACAAAAAAAGCTCCTATAACCTTTTGGGGTTTAAAGAGCACCCAAGGTTTCCATTTAGGAACTCTTTGGCCTGTTAAGCCCAGTGAATACTTGGTGGGACAGGAAAGGTGCTGTCAGTGTGATTCTGAATGCTGTAGCCCGAAACTGATAATCACCTTGAAATAAAAGGGCTGGAAAACCAGGAGCAAAGAGCATTTGTGACCATTGAAATGTTTTCTCTTCCTGCCACAGGGTCACTGCTATTACCATGGCCACGTGCAGGGGTACCCCGAGTCCTCCGTCAGCCTCAGCACCTGCTCGGGACTCAGGTGAGCCAAGATTTCAGTGAGATTCGAGCTCCTGGGTGTTTGGTTTGACTTTTAATGAATGAATCAATATTGGGGAAGGAGCTGGAGCCCCAGGAGCGGCTGAGGGAGCTGGGAAAGGGGCTCAGGCTGGAGCAAAGGAGGCTCAGGGGGGACCTTGTGGCTCTGCACAAGTCCCTGACAGGAGGGGGCAGAAAGGGTTGTCCAGCCCTGGCACAGCTGCCCAGGTCAGTGGTGGAGTCCCCATCCCTGGAGGGATTTAAAATCCATGTGGATGTGGCAGCTGGGGACATGGGGCAGTGGTGGCCTTGGCAGTGCTGGGGAATGGTTGGACTCAGTCACCTTGGAGGGCTTCTCCAGCATAAACGATTCTATGATTCTGTCTTTTTTCAAATGTTAGATGAATCTCTACAAATTAATTCCCCTCTAGTTCCTCTGAAGAGAAAAAGCAAAGGATAGGTAACACAATTTGGGGGGTTTTCCAAGAGCCATCCCTTCTCTCCTGCTGCCCATCCCTCTCTGTGCCCATTGCAGCACTGCAGTGCTAGGCTCATTCTCGTACTGGCAGTGTCCAGTGGCTTTCCAGGCCTCTTTCTCCTCAAAACCGTTTCACCAGTGCTGTCAGGACTGCTTTGCCAGCTGTGGAATCACTCATTGTCCAGCAGCTTCATCATTACGAGAGGTGGCTTCATAAATCAGAGAATCAAAGATTCTATGGTATATAGAATATGCACGGTTGTGGAGCTCAATTAACTGTGTTTGTGGCAGGTAAGATGCTCAGCTTTTGGATTTTAGCTGCTTGTTAACAGCAGAGTAGCAGATTCCCATCGCTGAAAACCAAACCTTCTCCGAGTTTGACAAAGGAATGGTCTGACAACATTTTCAATACACAATGGACACAGTTCAGGAAACAATTATCTTCCTTACTTGGACAATCAGAGACTGGTATTTACTCACAGAGCTGTTCCAAATCACAGTAATTAACTGTAAATTGGCTCTAGCGTTCTCCCTGGAAAACCCAGTTTTCCTGTCAGATTTCCAGCTGTCTCAGCCTTTTCTGGGTTTAATTTATCCACAAACAGCAGGAGTGGCTGGAATCTTTTCCCCTTGGTTTTGCATTTTGTGCGATAGTGGCATTGTCAAGGCTTTTGTAAGGGAGCTCTGGGACAGAGCAGCAGAGAGTGCAAACAGTTTGATCCCTCCCTCTGGGACCCATTTGCTGTAGTGGATGGGATTCCTTTGGCTCATTCCCACACAGACAGGGGCTTTATGGGTGCTCCACTATGGATCCAGCATCTTCCAAAAGTTTAATGAACCCCTTGCATGAACAGTCAGCATTCATCTGTCATTCTCGCTGTAAAATATATCCAGAATTTAAAACTGTTTGTAAAAACCTAATGCAGAGCTCTCAGTATTTTAGTTAAAGGGATCACAGTTCTGCAAGGGCTACAGGGAAAATTTGTACCTCGTGGGACAGGGTCTGCATTGATGTCTTTGTTCCAGACTACCTGGAAATTAATCAGTCTCAAGAGAAAATACCCTTCTCCACATTAGAAGTCTTTTCTTTCTTCTCCAGAGTGCTCGCTTTACAGCTGTGGAGCTCCCAGAGTTGTTTCTCAGTTTTAGGTAGCTCAGATATGTCAAGACAGCAGATGCTGGCAGTGACATTTTTCTGACACTGTTGCAGACAAGTCCCCAGAGTGCAAGCTGGCAGGATTAGCCTCCTTCTCCACAGGAAAAACTGCAGCACCTTTTGCAGTACAAAATTTCGGAAATTTCCTTTGCAGTGCATGTTTTGTTGTAGTAGGAGATCAGCTGAGGATAAATCGCAGTATCTGTGCCTGCTTCACTGCCGAGGTTGGTAAACAAGAGTGTCCATGAGCGAGAACAGTTTGTGAAAAGGGTCCTGTGCCTGTTGATTCACTCCACCAAACCTGTTTCACAGCCCAATAACCAACAGCAACAACTCCCAGGCAGCAATAACTCCCAGATATTGCCTGTACGGAATCACAGAATCACAGAATGGTTTGGGTTGGAAGGGAGCTGAAAGTTCATCCTGTTCCACCCCCTGCCATGGGCAGGGACACCTTCCACTAGACCAGGTGGCTCCGAAAGAAGGGCAGCCCAAAAGAATTTCATGGTTTTCTTTGCTGGCAGCTTTGCTAGCTTGAAAGAATAGTTATGGAAAAGATGGGGTAGGGTAGGATAGGATAGAATAATGTACTTGTCACCAACTCATTGGAGCAAGGGCTCTTTCTTTTCCATGTCATGATAAAGACTCCAAGCTGTGGGAGTAGACACAAGGCACTGTGAGGCCATGTGGCCCCAGGTGGGGACAGTCCCTGGAGCAGCCCTTTCACTTGCAGCAGCTGTTGGAAGGGAAGCCTGGTCTCGTTTTCAGGGTCTGTTCCTGGCTCCATGACAGTTCCTAAGTGAATTGGACAAATCTCTCTGTCTCACTTTCTCCATCTGTGAAATCCATTTAATGATTCTTACTTACCTACCTCACACAGCTGCTGCGTGGAGCTGAGCTTTAAGTGTCTGAAAAACATCTAATGAAAGGAAGTGCACGCTGTCAGCCCTCTGAAATCCTGGAGAACCAATATCCTCCCACTCCCACCAGACAGGCACCTTGGGCATTGTTCCAGGTGTGGATAGGTAGGGGCTGTGCTTTTTCCCCCAGATCAGCAGAGTTCATTAAAAGACATGAAACTCCTCATAAAGAGTAAGTTCCACATTTCAGTGTGCTCTGAAGCCTGAGTGCTCAGCAGCAGTCAAAGAAGCAAAAGGGATCATAGGAATTACTGAGATAGAAATAGAGGATGAAACAAGAAGCCTCATTACCGCTTCATAAATCCACAGAGCCCTCACGTCTTGAGTTCTGCATGCAGTTCTTGTTTTCCCCTCCCCAGTTCCATCTCAGAAGAGAGATTATATCCAGAAAAGGTACAGAGAAGGTCAAAAATTGTGATCAAAGGTATGGAGCAGCTTTTATCCGAGGAGAGAAAATAGACTAGGATTTGTCACTTTTGAAAGGAGATGACAGAGAAAAGGAGCATGATAAAACAAGGTTGAGTGTCATGCTGGAGAGGGGACAATTACTGAATATCCTTCATAACCTCAAAATTAGGAGACATCAAATGGAACTTTAGAGCAAAGGAAAGTACTTTTTATTCACGTAACGAAGCGCTGGAGCTGTCATGGGCAGGTGTCAGTGTAAAAAGTATCAATAGATTCTGAAAAGACGTGACAGTTTGGGAAGGGGAGCTCAGGGAGCCTCTCCAGGTCTGTCGAACCCGGAGATGTCCCTGACACTGCTGCTCTCAGAGCTGGGAGTGCCAGCTGGGGGTGCTTGTTATGTTCTTATCTCTCACCCCTGAGTTCCTGCTGTTGGCCAAGGCCAGAGATGGGGTGCTGAGCTGGAAGAACCTTGCTCTGACCTCCCCCAACCATCAACATCTTCCCTCCACATGGCTGAGCATTTGAGATGTGTTATTAGCTCCTGAACACGACACGATTGCCCCGTGACAAGGAAGAATTGTGTGAAATCTGAAAGCTAAGGTTTTTCTGGTTTAAGTTAATCAGGCAGATAGAGGGGTAAGAGATAAAGAGGAGAGAGGAGGAAGCACAGCTCTCTCAAACACACATTTTCCAGCTCTGTTACATCTTCACACACATAACATTCGAGCTCCTCGCCTCATGTAGGAGCACAGTGGCAGAAATCGTGGGATTGATGCTGAGAGCTGCCTAAAATGCAGGTTAGAGGAGATCACAATCATGCCATAATCTGCATCCTGCTGGCTCCTCAGAGAAGGAAGAGCTGAATGGCAGAGAGGGGTCAGGAAATGCTGAATGCACGAGAAGGGAACAATGGCTAATCAGGGTTTCTGTGTGTCCATCTGGATCAGAAAGCCAATTAGACTGTCAGAGCTTGTGGGAAGGTGAAGGTACGACAAAGTCGAGCTGTTTCCTTCCTGTCCTCAGGAAATACCCTTCTGTTTATCTAGCTTGGAGGCTCTTCAAGTTTTTAGCAAATAATTTTGGCCTGCGGCCACTGCTCACATCTTCTGTGCTAAATTTGTTTAGACTCGAATGATTTTTTCCCTGATTGCTTTCCCTGTGAGTGCTGAATCCACCCTGAGCTGCAGCCTGGAGAAGGGCACAAACCTCCCTTGGCAGAGGACTCTGGCATGGGAATGTGATGCTACAAAGGCATCTGCAGTGACCTCTTAGATGGGGAGAGCTTGAGAGGTGCTCCCAAAAATTCCTCAGGAGCCTAGGGATATAAATCTCCCAGGAAACACCAAAATGCACTTGAATATCCTAAGGTATTTTACCGAATTGTTAGATAATAAACCCAGTCACACGTACGGAAAGTGTTCAGTCATTGTCCAGCCTCGTCAGCAGCTGAAAGATGCTGTGTCCACAGCGACAGGGATGGGGAGAAGGCCCCAGAATGGAATAGATGCTCATTTTTACTGGGATTACAGAGTTATGGTACCTGAGGCTGCCAATACCATTTTTCAAATGCTCTGGCTGAACTCACTGCAGCGCAGACACAGTCAGCTGAAGAGGGGATTTAAATGTGACACTCCAGACATCAACTATTTTTAAAAGGAATGGAAGTAGGAAACCAGTGAGAAAAAGAAATGTAAATTCGTCACGACTTCTCAAGCATCATTTCCCCACAGAAGGAGAGATTTCATCCAAAAGTTAAGTTAGGAGAAAATCCCTGTTGAGAAAAGCACTGGTTTGGATGTGAGCTTTTCCTCCATACTTTCTGAAGAGCTTTTAGTTCATATAAACATCCTGCATGGTTTGTAATTTATCTGACCAGAAAACTCCTGGAGGATTTTGAGCTCAACATTAAAAACCATTCACTTTCTGGGGTTTCATAGCTTCTGTAGGCTGCCTGTTCCAGGGGGAGCAGCTCCTGGATCGGGGTCACCTCTGTGATCTGAGATGAACACAATGTCCAGCCTTTGACCACAGTGTGCACGGGGTCCCCAGTGCCCAGGGATCGCTGCCAGGACAAGGATGAGGGATGATCCCTACCCAGCTGTCTGAGCCTGCTGCTTCTCCATCCACTGCTTCTGGCACTTAGTGGGATGTGCAAGTTTGAATGTTCTTTTCCTGTCTCTTGGCTGCAGGGTGCTATAAAGTGTGCTCACTAAATTGGCACAGATGCCAATGCCCCTTCTTTCTCCTCCTTCTCCTTCTCCTTTCCTCATGTGACACTTCCTCTGACAACACAATTACTGTTCCTTGCAGCCCAAATGCTGGACATGAAATTGCATTTTCTCTTCCCATTCAAGCAACTCCTTGCTTGAATTCCGGGAATCAAGGTTGGGGCCCAATCTGCATCCACTCTGGACAGATCTGTCTTGCACTGAGAAAGGATGAAGTGCATGCTGCACGAGTCTCTGGCCATAATTCCATTCCAGAGATTATATTTTCAGGTTTGTGAAAGGAACTGGCTGGAGTAAAAGCCCTGTGAGTAATGATGTGTCTGTGTGAGAACACCTCCACCACTCCTGCAAGATGTAAAACCAGTGGTGCTACTGCTCTCACCGCCCTTTGAGATGCTGCCCTTGGTAGATTTGGGTCAGATTTGTTATTTTAATGGAATCCTGCTGTGCAGTGCAGTAGGATAATGGGATTGTTTGGCTCTTGTGTTGTGCTCTTCATCAATAGATAATTTTTTTCTGTGGATACTAAAATTTACTCCATTTTAGAGGTGAGGAATTGTTGCAGAAAGAGGTGACCAGGGGCATTGGTGGAGACAGGAGCACTTTTGTCTCCAGACTCCCATTCTCTGTATTTCCCAGTCCTTTAAAGTTAAAGAATGACCAAACCATTTGAAAAATATCTAAATATCAGCTCTATTAGAAAAACAGTCAATAGATCAAACTGCTCATTTATCCCTATAGTATCCATCTGCAACTTATTAGAACAGGCTGAAAGTGAAGTCCTCAGTCACCACTTCATTTTTCTTCCTCTTTTGTTTGTTTGCCTGCTTACTTGCCTGGGAATTTGTTATTCAGAGTCCTGGGAATGTAGAATGTATAAGAAAAATAAATAAAAATACCCTCTCAGTGCACAGATCACCCCCTGAGACGGTGCCTGTTGAGCAGCCCTGCACTCCAGGGTCATGAGGCTCCAATTCTGGTACCTTTTCACCTAAAACTCCTTGAAATCCATGGAACAGCTGTGGGATCAGTCCCTTTCCTTCTGAAGCTGTAACATTAGCTATGGAATTAAGGACCTGGAGGTTTTTAGGTGGCACAGGAGCACTGCAATGTCTGTGGGCAGGGACAGGCTTTAAGTGAGTATCCAGTGTGTGAGCATGATTGCCCTCTAATTAATTTCTCACAAACTCAGGACATCTCCGTTCCTCTGCCAGTGGTAATGGAGCTTTTTATTATTATTGTTTAGAATGAGTATAACTGTGAGCTTCATTAAAACCAAATGTTTAATTGCACTTGTGGATCTCAGGTTTATCAATTTACTTAATTTCCCCTGTATAGTGCAGCAGAATAATATATAATAGTTTCATATAGTGCTGTCCCAGCCAAGTTTTGCTTCAGCATCACAATTTCTCAGACAAGTATGTGTTGATGGTTTATGTTGGCAGGACCTTTGCTTCTGCTGGCAAGTTGGAAAAGAAAAATCCCATTTATATTTTGAGATTTCCTAAAGCCTGTTGATTTATGAAATACGACTGGCCTCGCTTTAGGTTTTGTTTTGGTTTTCCTTTTTAAGAGGGAACAAAAAAGAAATTATATTTGATTTTATAGACAGTTTAAAAAGTGGAATTATTCCATTAAATTGAGTTTCCCTGATTGAGAGATTCCTGGCAAGTGAAACAGCGATTAATGAAACATTAATTATCTGAGTTATGTTTTAATTTCTTTTTGTTTGAGATGGGGAGAGTTCTCCTGTCTCATACAGACATTCCCCACGTGTCCACATGGCTCAGAAGGGAGGACAGGAGGCAAACACCAGCGGGTTTTCCATGTGCAGGGCGGATCAGCAGGGATGTGGATGTGCTTTGTTCAGTGCTGACCCCCAGACAGGAGCAGGGACCAAACCCTGTGCAGAGATGGAGTCAAGTTTAACTCAGGCTCAGGACCACACTGGAGCTGGTTCCAGTTGGCCTTGAGCCTGGGAGTTGATGTCTGGATGTGCTCTGTGGGATGGATATTTTTCCTCCCTCTCTGCTACCAGTGATGGAGAAGACAGAGGGGTTGTTTCAGGTAGGGCTGGGATTGTCTCTTGGCTTTCCTGCCTGCCTCATTTGCAAATCTTTCTGACTTCCCAGCATCTGTAGGGTTTGGGACAGAGGAAAACACAGATGGCCGTGAATTAGACACCTGACACCAAAATTTGAATACTTATTGCTTTTCTTCCCCTCAAATATTTATGATCCTGGGAATTCTGGTAGTCTTTTGTCTGATAGAAATCCCACAGATTGCAGTAGAAGTTGGTCTTAACAACTTGCTGAAATCTCTTTGGGGTTCTTTGTATAATTTTTGATTGGGGATCTGTAGTTTGATATACTGTTTGCCATATTAATATATTATTTGCCACACTGGAAAACACTATATTGTTCAACATTAATGGCTCCTGAAAAATTCAAAAGTTTCTGGGAACATGGGCTGACTCAGGAGTGTGGGGGAACCATGATCCACAGGGAGACACAGAAATGGTGGAGGAGTAACAGAGGCTCCTTGGAAACACCTGAGGAGAGTGGAAGGAAACAGTAGCTATGGATTTATTTTATTTGCCTCAAATTCTCAGTCCTGAATAACTGGTGGGTACTGTTCACACCAAAGAAAAAGAAAGGAACCATAACTCTTGGCTCATTACATTTTTAAGGTGCTGTGCTTGGCAATGCACGATGGGGAAAACATGCAATTGTAGGAAAGGAAAATTAGTCAAAAACAGAGAGCTGGCCAAGAAAATTCATATTTGATATTCATTATCTTATTACTGATGGTCACAAGCCAAGTGCTGGTATCCTGTAGGCAGCACTCAAGGGATAATTGTGCCTTAAATGAAAAGTCTGTTTCCCTTTATGCTGAATCTGCAGATTTTCCTTGTCCTGGGATTGCTCCATAGGCAAAGGTGGAACCGTCCTTAAAGGCCCATGCTGTCCCTTGGGATGGGAATCAGACTGGTATGCTCAGGAAAAACCCAAATTGATCACTCTGGCATCTGATCATTTGTCCATGCCCTCAGCAGGTAAAGGAAATGAGGGGTAAAGAAGTGGTTATTTAGTTCTTTCGAAAGAAATGGTCATTTAGTTCTTTTAGACAGATTTTGGGTACATCAGGGATACATCGGAAACGTGGCATTGATGCAGCACATTTTGGATATGAACTTCTGCAAACATGATGCTCACTTTAAAATATTAAAAAAAAAAAGGAGAGAACGCTACTCAGGATACAACTAAGTGTTTAATTACTTTCTAGTGTAAGTAATTAAAGAAAATTATTTAAGCCTCTAATTTTGAAAGTGAATGTTCTAAGAAGGGCAAATCTAGCATTAAAAATAAACCTCTTCATGCTTTGCCATTGCTTTTGAGTTGTCAACACAGGGAGCTGCTCAGGCTGGCCCATTTCAAACAGTGACTAATGGACTCCTGCCTCCAAAATTACATGATTAATTGCACAAGGCAAAGACAACAATCCTTATTTGATTGTGCTGATTACAGAGCTGCTGGTTTTTGGAGTAAAGGGAATATGTTGTCCTAGTTTCCTAAATCCTCCAAGGAGTAAGGCAGCTCTGACAATAATTGAGAGCTGTGGGGTGTGAGGTTACTCAAATCACGGGGTGACCTGCCTGGAGGTGTCTCGTGTGTCAGGAGGGTTGTTGGGATCCTGGCAGGAGCTGCAGGGTTGCTGGGATAAATCCGTCCAGCTTTTCCAGCCGTGATCCATCACTCCCAGCACGCCGTGTGATGGGTGAATGTGTCTTACCTGCTCTGCCAAGGGGACTGAGAAGCTGCAGATGAATTATCAGACCCTGAGCCTTGGTTCAGGTCAGTAAAACAGGCTCCTGTGACTGCTGTTGTACAGATTTTGGTATCATGGCTTTCCAGGCTGCTTTTTTTCTCGGACTTTTAGCTGTTCCAGTCACCAGTAAAGTGTCTATGGGCTTGGCTGAGCTGGTGTTAATGGTGCTCTGTAGCAAAATTGTGCAGCCAGCTTGGAATTAATGCTTCACTTAATTTGTTAGCAGACCAACGACTTTGAGTTTCTTCATCGTATCTTCCTAATAATAGAATAGCTAAGGCAGCTTTGTCCTAATAACCATAATTTTATTTTTAAATCAGGCTTCATGGTGTCATTAACCTGCTTTTGGGCCCTTCCTCTTTCTCCTATTTTATCCTTCTTTTTTTAACTTTCTGCAGGAAAATTGTACAGCAACATGTATTGGCCTCATAGTGGTTGTAGCATCTTACCTTTGCTGCAGCACAGACAGGAATAAAAAGGGCAGACACTTCTAAAACACCAAAAAGACACACTAAGAAAATAAAGTCACTCCATCCCTTGTCTCAAGTCCCTCTCTAGCTCTCCTGGAGCCCCTTTAGGCCCTGGAAGGGGCTCTGAGGTCCCCCTGGAGCCTTCTCTTCTCCAGGCTGGCCACCCCCAGATATTCAACCTTTTGTCACCTTTCTTTTGCTGTGGCATCTCAGGACAACTGGGCAGGACCCAGCACAAGGACCCTCTTTCCTCTTGCAGGCCATAGCTTAAAGAATTCAGCAAGAGGGCTTTCACTGGAAAATCTGTGAGTTCCTCAGGGAGCAGGTGGTATTGCTGTCAAAATTATTATTTTGGGCAGCAAAATGAGCGAAACAGGAATCAACTGTTCCCGTTTCTGAGCTTCACTCTGCTGCCCACTGTGCAATATTTAATAATCCATCCTGACACTGCGAGGCCTCTTTGATCTGGCAGAGCCCAGGCTCCCATCAGGGTTTGGTTTAACAGCTGTAATGCACACTGCAGACTGCAATGAATGCTTTCCCACTGTACCTTTGCTTCCCAAAGCGTTTCTCCAGGCTCTTGTTCGTTCCCATTTGCCGCGGCTCCTCGGAAGCCGTGCGCCGCAGCTCCGTCGGCGTCGGCAATGCATCACTGGGAGAATGGAAAGCAAATAAAACACAAATATCATTTTGTTCTGCAGTGCAGCACTTCAGAAGAGACAGATTTCTGTGAGCCATTGCTTCTTTTAAAGTATCGCGTGTGCTGCAATGACAAATGTACAGCTTTGATGTTTCCTGCTCCGCTCGCCCGTGACATTGTAAATCAGTGCTTTGCTTTCTCAGACTCCATCCTTATTAAACGTGGTGCAACTTCGGTGTAGACAAGCTCCTGAAAACCATGAGTCTCACTCTGCTCTCCTCTGTCCCAGGGGAATTATTGTGTTTGAAAACAACAGCTACGTTCTGGAGCCATTGGAAGGTGCTACCAGTGAACACAAGATCTACCGAGCGGAGAATCTGAAAATAGCCCCAGGATCTTGTGGCCACCAGCTGGGCATCCCTGCCATGAGGGCTGCTGACAGTGACACGTCCCAGCATTCTCTAGCTGGCAGGGTAGGTGGCTGATGTGCTTTTATGTGTCTGGCTGGCAGCATTTCCATATTAGCGCCTACCGCAAGAGTCTCTACTGAGCAAAACATTAACCCACATCATCAACTTCCCTTGGTGTCATCTGCTGAAGTGCGGCCTTGAAATTATTTGTTAAAGCTTTATTACTTTTCCTCGGCTCTCCCTAACTTGCTTTTCACTTTCTTTTCAACACAGAAAAGTTTATGGGTTCGTATTATGGTCATATAGTTTGGTTCTTGTATGGTTACAACTAGAATTTAAGGCTCCCTAAGAATACTGAGCGATGTCTGGAAAAGCTCTTGCCCTCCCAAGATGAAAGAGAATGTGATAGCTGGGATACTTCGCTAATACTAGGTCTGGAACCTTTAAATTTTAGTAGAAAAGTCTCTTATGCAGACAAAACAAATTCTCAGCATATTATTTTACAGCTGTATTATTGTAGTTGCTGTGATGTTGGCAGAAATGTGCTTCATTTGAGACGCACCTAGCTAACAGAAACCAGAAATTAAATGAACTAAAAACCAGGGAGAGGAAATGCTGTAATAAATTCATCTGTATATTGGATGAGGATTGTAGAAAAGGCTGGGTTAGTTGTTCAGGAATTATATAATAATACAAATCTGCCATCAGCATTTCTTAAATGTTACAAATGGGGATTTGGACTCACACGTATGACTCAGGCTTTGCACCAGATCCATTGTTACAGAAAGCAACCTAAGTGACATCCCTAGGTATAATTTGTGCAATGGAATTAATTTATTTTACATTTTTAGGAGTATTAAATATTACATCTAGAGCATTAGCCCTTGCATGTAACATTTTAAGAATTAAATGTATTTCGAAAAGTATGTGTGGGTGGGAAATATTGGAAAAATAACTTCTTAAGGTTTCCCCAAGTTATTTGTGACTTTGACTGAATTCCACTGAAGTAATCAATGTAATAAAGAAATAAAATGTGTGCAGGTAACAAGCTGATACAATCAGAGCCATTTTATTATCAACCTTATGGTTCTCCCATTTTGCTGGTGCCTTCAACTACATCCCAGATTTCACTTTAAATATCCGAAAAATATTTTTGCTGTGGTTCAGTGGACATAATTATAAAACCTGTCAGCAGTCACGTCATATGGATAGGTACAATACATTTAATGAGTAAGTTGGTTAGACTTCTAATGTAAGAATTTTGAAAGCTGTCAAATGTAATGTGTGGAGTGAGTTTTCATATTTCAGTGTTGTCACTAAGCAGTCTGTCACTGGATACACTGAATAAAGATGACCTGCAAAGTGGGGAGACATAAAGCTGCTCCAAGTCACACTGGGTGACAGAATTAAGCAGAAATCTGGCCTAAGGTTCAGGGCATGATGAAAATATTTGGCTTCTTGACAGGTCTGGGGGAAGATTTTTGTTTGGTTTTTTCCCCCGACTCTTCACTCAACCACCTACGCAAAATTCTTATTGAGCAGAGCTGAAATGTGAGATCAATATATCACAGAGGGCCTTTGGGTTAGATGTAAGTACAGACAAAGGATGGGACAAGCAGCAGACTCAGCTTCCCAATCCAAACAGGAGCTTCAGTGGGGCAAGGCAGGAGCTGCAGAGGACGTTGCAAACAGGCTGTGCCCCGCTGGAGCGGGGTCTCTGTAAGTACTGGGTCATTTCATGACTCACTGGACCCTCAAATTGCACCAAGGAGTGTTACAGCTGAGCACCATTGAGACAGGACCCTGCAGAATGTCTGGTGTGTGGGACAGACCCTGCAGTAGGGAATTTTCTCTGTAGCCACAAAGAAAAAAGAGCCATTTAGGTGGTGCTGGTAGCCACAACCAAGCAGGTGACTTCTTAAGAGCGTGGAGAAAGAGAGGCTGCACCTCTGCAATGTCAAACCAAGGTGTGCCAATTCCCAAGGAGGGAAGTCTGAGGAAGGGCTACAGCTGCTGGGACAGCAGGTTTGTGGCAGGAACAGGTGTGGAAGAAGCAGAGGAGAGAGCAAATGGTCAGTGGAACAAAGCCCATTGTCCCCCGCCTCTCGTGGCTGTGTCATTGAGTGTTCATTTCAGCTCTGAAGGATTAACTCAGCAAAGGGGTTGTGCATTGGTGCAGCTGGCTGCAGAAAGCAAGCTGAAAGAAGCCATAATTAGGTGTATTTCATCAATAAATATTGTATCCTAGGAATGCACATAGCCTTTGGGCAAATCGCAGGAACAGATTTGTTATGCAAGTCAGTCACCAGAGGCTTATGTGATTTTTATACCTGCAAGCCAATTTCTCTCCAGCTCACTCTCTCCAGTCCAAACAGTTTTACTCTGGGTAAGAGGGAAATGTTCTAAACTGACTGACATAACAGAGCTCTCCTTGTACCTTTGAACTCAGATTTTCCTGTATCGTATTTTCTTCCCTTGGAGGAGGATGAGGGGCACCTTGGAGACACATCTCTTTCGGACCTCATGATAAATTTCAGGGTGTGAGAGTTTTAGTGTCTGAGAGGTCATATCCATCACAAACTGCAGCCACATGGCCATTTGCTTTTTGTGGCACCTCACTCATGTCTGACTGACATCACACCCCAATACCAGAAGTTATAAAAGTATCTACTCAGCTCATTTGCTAGAGCCCCTAATAAGTGTAATCCTGTCAAGTGTTTGCATCCTTGATGTTTAGTTCATGAACAGCAGCTTTTAGTCCTCTCTCCATCCATAAATATTGTCCAAATGAAACTTAACTCTTTTCAAGTTACTGGAGTTTGCAACACTTTAAATATGAGTTTGAAAGTCAGATACTAAAGATTGCATCATTCACTCTTCTCTAATTGTTGCAAAACATCAAAATCATTAATCTGCAGATAAAGAAGACGAACAGTTAGATAATGTGAAGAAAACTTTGTGAAATTTGGCTGGAAGGCAATGTCCAGCACTGGGGATCACTCAGTTTGCCTTGGAACAGTTTTCCTTGGAAAGCTTTAGTTATGTTTTAGGTTAAAGAGCTTTGCTGCAGCTCAAGACACCATGGTCAGTTGTAGGTCATACATCTGTTTAAGCCCTTTCAGTTCTGGCAGGAAGATCAGATATTCTGCTGAGACCTCTTTTCCCTAAATATCCTATTCCAGACACAAGGGAGGAATGATAGGAAAGATGCTGCTGCTGTAAATCACAGAACTTTCACAGGCACTAATAGGTCACTTAAATTTAGGGTAGCAAAGGAGCTGTGATATGTTTTGTACTCTTAGAAAGTCATTTCACTTTCTTCAGTGATTTTGTTTTTTCAGCTAAACATTATGATACTTTTAGACCTGCATTTTGTATGAGTATGCAGATACAAAATTAAATGTGTGCCTTCCATTTTTCAAGTATTAATTTGCTTCCCCAGACACCACAGTTGGTCCTACTTTTTTCATTTTTGGGTTTTTTCTTCCTACATAATTTATCAGTTGACTGCTTGACCTCTTCTCTGCTTCACTCAATATCTTTTTATCTCTCATTTTTCTCAGTAACCAGTTTGTCTATTTTGTGAAACGTTTGTTAGAAGTTACCTCATCCCTTTAAGTGTGCCTTGGAAATAGCAAAGGTCTTTCTGCTAGAGGGGATATTCTCCTGTGAGGAAAGATAACTCAAACACTTCAACTGCAGAAAGCTGAAAGGTTGAGAGAGATTTTACACCACTCTCCTGCTTACTGTGATCAAATCCTGAGGGGCTTTGTAAGTAAGGAAGACTTCCATGAGGAGGAGGAATACACTACAAATTTGTATGTAGTAAAATCATAGTAAAATGTAGGAAATCTGAGGCACTGGGTGTTTCCTCTTGCAAGCACTTTGTTGTATCAATGCTGAAAATAAAATAAGACTTCTATGATTTTTTTTGACAGTACAAGAGGGAGACTCTGAAGACAACAAAGTATGTGGAGCTTGTTATTGTGGCAGATAATCGTGAGGTAAGGAACTGCAAAATAAAAAGTTATGGGAAGCGTGAGCAGGAAAGGGGCAGCCCAGTTCAGTTACCATGGTGCTGCAAATAAGGTGCTTCAGTCAATAACCTGGTGATTTTCTGAGGTAAATTACCTTCCCTAGTAAG
Source organism: Corvus brachyrhynchos (assembly GCF_000691975.1). Classification (NCBI taxonomy): domain Eukaryota; kingdom Metazoa; phylum Chordata; class Aves; order Passeriformes; family Corvidae; genus Corvus; species Corvus brachyrhynchos. The sequence continues at coordinate 2,873,854 of NW_008238319.1, forward strand.
GGCTGAGCAAGGGAAGGAGTTATTAAGAGAGGACAATACTGATACTCAACTGCAAAATTTCTTGCAATACTTCCTAAGGAGTTTCACTCTGAACTAACTGGGGTGTCTGTCAGTATGGAAGAAGAGGCAAATATTCATTCCTTGAGCAAGTTAAGTCCTCACTGCCATTCACTCTGCCCTCAGTGGGGCTGTCAGTGCTCCTGAAGCAGTGCTTTGCCATCACATTCCATGGAGCATGACTGCCTTCCTGATGGTTTGCGAAGGGAGCTTCAAAGTACCCAGCACTGGCTGTAAAGATGTTCCAGTGAGCTGAATGGCAAAGATCTGAATCTTGGCTTGAATTATTTTGCTGCTCTTTTTTTTTTTTTGGTCTCCTTGAACACTGCTACTCAGGGAATTGCAATCACTCTTTGCAAGACCTGCTAAGAGAAGAACTTTTTCCCAAAACATCAGTCCTGAAAAGACCGCTGTGTAACACTTGGAGATTTTAAAATCTTTTCACGAGAACCAAAATCCTCTCCCACCGCTGTGTTTCTTTTGGGGCAGACTATGGTCCTGTGAATCCAACAGGAGTCTGCTGGTGGCTTTTGGCTGCACCCTAATTCCCAAACATCCCTGATGTGCTGGCTCTTGTGGGGGGGAAAACACTGACATTTGTGCTGCTGGTACATTGATCCTTTACATTCCAAGTTTCAGAGACAAGGCAAAGATGTGGAAAAAATTAAGCAGAGGCTGATAGAAATCGCAAACTACGTTGATAAGGTAAGAACATGGGATAGTGTTGTAGTGCTAGGTTTGGTTTAGCAAGCTGTAGGTTTCCCTGAGAGCTCAGCAGGGCTGCTTAGGGCCCTGTGACCATTTCGCCCTCCCGTAGCCCATTTTGGGCGGCTCTGCCGTTTTGCTCCAGCCAGCTATCAGCTCTACAACCCAGTGACAGCAAAGGAGGCAGAGAAGGGACCCTCACTGGGGTTCCAAAGATCCTTAATGTTACATCTTGTCCTGGCCATCCCCAGAGGCAGAGAGAGCTGGTGATCCGGGCACCGGGGGGTTTTGTCAGATCACAGGGGCGGTACATGGGCGAGTTGGGGTACAGGAACCCACAGAGAGAGCCCAAGGGAGTGGCCAGGCCAAGGGGCAAGGGAAAGCGGGGGAACAGTATGGGATAAGAAAAGTAGTGGATAAACAGATTGCCACAGGATTGTTTCTCTTTTCCCAACCTTACTACACCTCCTGAAGGGTGTTGCTGTGAAATCGCTTTCCTCTGCTATTAAATCATAGCCACATCTCCTCATCCACTCACCTTTCATGGAGTTAACCCTGCAGCTTTCCTGATACTCCAGTATTTCAGAGCAAAGCTTCTCGCCAGACGGGAGAAGCAAATTTAAACCTTTCACTTGTGCTTTGATACACTAAGCCATGAGCTCTGCTCTGCTGTATATAGAATGCAAAGGCCTATTCATAAGGAAAAGCACAACTTAGCCCTGGGATTTTATTCACTGGGGAATAATCACCTATGGAACATCCTATAGAAAAAAAGAGGATTATTTTGAAGAGGAATTTGGAGAACAAAGTCATTTGCAGCAACAAGGGAAGGTGCAGTTGCAAGGCCAGCAAAGGCCTGTGAAAACACAGTTAATAAGACATATAATCCAAGGAAGATGGCAGAATTAAAAATAAGGAAGCAGAAGTTGGTGGCTGAGTGAGAGCAATAATAGAGAGAGACATACACTGGATTCTTTTGGTCTTGAAATAATTTCTTGACAGTAAACAATAAAGGCTAAGAGTCCTCTAGAGTGGATTTTGAACAAATTAGAGTTTATTTTTTCTGGGCTGTATGGCCAGAAAAAATTAGGAGTCTCGTAGTGAAATTATAACTGAGAGGGTCTTAATTTATCTGAGAACTTACCGAGAGGTACTTCAAGGGCAATACTTCAAGGAGAAGCATTCCTGATTAAAAACAAGCTGCTGAAGACACCTCTACCTCATCCATAATTGTCTTGCTGACTTATTGCCAGAGGACAGGTGTTTATATGTTACCTGCTCAAAATTAATTTTGCATATTGTAATATATTTTTTGTTTCATGCTTAATTTATGCTCAACAAATGCCGGTGTTATGCAAATGACTGTAATGCATAGAAACAAGACAAAGATCTATTGTATGTTTTCCTCAGCCTGTCAGGCAGATCTGGACTTGATCAATCCTTGACTCCTTCCTCACATTAGTCTCACATTAGAATTGCTGTTGTGGCTCTGCTAAGGTTGCTCTGGCTCCCCTCTTGCAGCAAAATGGCTTTTGTGGTGGGGGAATTGATAAAATCACTTGGTTTTATCTGCTCTGAGCAAGACTTGATGACCCTGGCTCATTTTCAGCTATTATTATGAACCACAACCATAGCACAGCACAGTTCCTGTCTCTCTGGAATTGGATCTGGGCAATCCAGGGTGGGGCAGCCCTGGGAGAGTCACCTGCCATGGCCAAGAGTCCATTCTGAACTGAAGGCCATGGGGAGGGAGTTGCAGGGTTGGGTAGGACACGGAGAAGCAGGAAATCCCTGGATCTCTTTGAATGCCTTATGGGTATTGAGTTGGGCCAGAACTGTTTGCTGGAAGTCTTGGAAATATTTTGTCTGAGTCCTATCAGGTGTTTTGCCCTGAAGACTAAATTGTTTTAATATCTACAAGAAAGGGTCGTTATGCTTTTATTGAAATATTCTAATCCAACGTGGTCTGAAATGTTTTTTAGATGCATATTTCCTACTTTTCTCCTCTTCTCAGTTCTACAGGCCACTAAATATCCGAGTGGCCCTGGTCGGAGTGGAGGTGTGGAATGACATGGATAAGTGCTCCATTTCCCAAGACCCTTTCACCAGCCTGCACGAGTTTCTGGACTGGAGAAAGCTCAAACTCCTACCTCGTAAAGCCCACGACAATGCACAGCTGATCAGGTAGACTTGACTCTGGGTTTGATACCTGCTGGGATTTTGGGGATTTGGGGGATTTCAGGATAGCTGTACTGAGTCCTTCCCCAGCTGCTAGGCTGTTGGGAGGAACATCTGTGCTCCTGAGGGTTTGTCTTTCCCCTCTGCGAACATCAAACACAAAAACACTCTGCAGGGCCCTTCAGCAGATGCTTCAGTCGAGTTCCTTCCCCAGCCCTGGTACTCGAAGCCTGTCCTGAGTACAGCCCGTGTAGAGCAGAAGGTTGTAATAAACTGCTGTATACTCAGGGTATGAATTTGCAACCAGTTTAAACTGGTCTCAGTCCAAATTGTCACTGGAAAAGGCAGTCCTGCTCTGACCCCAGTGTGAAGCCTATTTCTTAGTGAAAAGACCTCAGTATGCTTTAAAATGCTGTCTAATTTAGACAATTCATTTGCACTCGTGATTCAAAAATTAAACAATAAACACATATTTTACCCTGCTGTTTATTCTTGGATTGAAGTAACTGAGTAAAGATCCCCCTCAACCCAAACCAGCCTATGATTCTGTGAAAGTAAAAGCACTCTTACAAAAAAAGGTAAGGGGAACACCTCTTTCTTGAATCAGGTGTTATTTTGATCAATCGACTATTCTTTATACTGAACAGATGAACACACCTGATGTCTCAGTAATTAAAAGGAGTTATTTACTTCCTACGTTACCTGAGTAAGAATAAATTGAGCCTTTCCAAACTGTCCCTCATGAGATATTTGATTGCTCTCTATGCATAATAACACTTTGTTTGAAATTATTACTTTCTAGGCTGTGGATCATCACGAGTAGCACATAAACTTCCCCTTGCATTACAATAACCCTTCTTGGAGTTAGAGACATTATTTTTATGCTTGTACTTCTGTTCCCAACTTCAGTCAGCAGAAACAAAGAAAGGGAAGAAGGGTCCTGTTGCAGCAGTAAAAACAAAGGAGGGTGATCCAACGGGAGAGATCCAATGGATGTTCCCAGAGCTGGGACACTGGGGTTCAGTTCAGCTGAGTCAGCACAGCCCATCTGGGCTTTCCATTGCTTTAGACCTGCAAATGTGAGGGGCTGAAACGGGGTCTTTGTTTGAGATTGGCAGAAGTACAAAACTGAAAATAATAGGGAGATATCTTGGCATTGACTGGTGACTCTGTGTCTCCTCTCCCCCTTTCCCACTCTCCTGCAGCGGGGTGTACTTCCAGGGGACAACCATTGGCATGGCTCCCATCATGAGCATGTGCACAGCAGAGCAGTCTGGAGGGGTCGTCATGGTAAGTGGGGAAAGCACAGCACTCAGACTGGTCCAACTGGTGTGACACCATATCAGGTTCTGCAGTCCTGCATCCTGGACCACAACATCAGCCCCATTTGTCCCATTTTCCATCTCTGGATTGTTTATATCCCCATTCAGAATTCTTGTAAATGATAGTTTCCATAGTGAAAAAAACAAAATATTGCATTAAAAATATAGCAGGGCCTCTTTGCAAGAAGTTTATACCTCTAATTGTTATTGAACCAGGTGCTGAGGTGCTGTGAGGGAAGAGAACCAGAAGATGTATTTGTTGTACACTTGGGCATACTTGTGTTACAGGCAGCAGCAGTCTATCCTGAATCTTTTATTATATTGATTTTATTCTGTATTTATAGAGTTTCCTGTGTTAGGCCTTATTTTCCATCTTTGCAGCAGTGGTTTTATTGCATTGCCAGACAGTGAGAACAAACAATGGCAGCATTTATTCCACCTGAGTCTCTCCCAGGGTATTACTGTTGTTGCTAGATACAAGACATGGTGAACACACAAGTAAACATCTTGTCCAATTTCTGGAAGGAGTTCTGAAGTATTTTCTTTCTGATTTTTTTTTTTTTTAATTTTAATTTTACAGTGTTTTGTGCTAACAGAGGGAAGAAGCTTTAAAATAGAATGATCAAATCACGTAATTTGGGAAAAGTTGTAGAAACACAAAGTTTCAGGCTCTTGGTAGCTTGAGAAGCTGAGTCTGTAACTGCTGTCTGTAACAATTATTCACTGGGTACCTGGGGAGAGGTACAAAAGGAAAAGGAGGAAGAGAGGCTGGGAGAGCTGTAGGTGTCTCCCAGTGCACTCCCAAGTCTTGGTAAAGGCACAGATGAGGCAGACAGCCCCATTTGACTCTTAGCCCTGCATTCATTGCTTTGGCTTTATCTGCAGTCAGAGATGCCCTTAATGATGAACTTTTTGTCCTTTTAATTTTTAGCAGAAGATTTAAAACACTCCACCATGTAATTTACTGCCAAGTCAGTTCTCTTCACTCTGGAAACTGACATTTTAAAGAGAAATAATTACAAATAGTTCATTCCAGTAACAAGAAGACAAGAATCAGCATTTCTTTAGAGTGTTCTCCTAGAGAGGGGACTGATTTATATGTCCAGGAGAAACCCAGGGTCTGTGGGTGAATGCTGGTTCAGGCTGCAGAAGGGGAGCACGATGTTACCCTGACCCTCCATGAATTTAAGCTTTTGAGGTCCAAATTAACTCAAAACTTGCACAGTATAACCAGAAATGTTCTCCAGTTCTTTAAGCAAATCCTCAAAAAGGAGCCAAATCCGAATGAAGCAAACACTCACCCCAAAACCCAAAAGTGCAGCTGTCCAACCACCCCCTGAGTTAACAAAGGCTGATTCAGGTGTAGACAAAACATATTTATATCTATTGGTACCTGTACCCTGGCACAGCTGCTCAGGGAAGAGGTGCAGTCCCTATCCCTGGAGGGATTTAAAAGCCCTGTGGATGTGGCACTTGAGGCCACGGGTCAGTGGTGGCCTTGGCAGTGCTGGGGGAATGGTTGGACTCCATGATCTCAAAGGTCTTTTCCAACCTAAAAGATTCTGTGGTTCTATGAAAGAATGAATCACTCTTAGCCTGGGAAGGTGAGGGGCTCAGGTGGCTCAACACGGGGCAAATGAATGTTTGGCCAACCTCATAATTTCAGCCAATTTCTTACCCATCCCACCCCCAACACTCAACACCAAAAGCTCCCACACTCTAACACCTGTTCTGGAAGAGAAGACAATGAGGGACTGCGTAAGAAATGACATTTGAATACAAAACCTGGAGTGACTCTTGTCTGATGTGATTTTCCTGGCTCTTTTTGCAGTTAGTCAGCTCTGCTTTGTGATCTAAATTCCTCTGTCATGCCTCCCTGGAAGCCTGCCTGCCTCTCTTCCATAGGGCTGAGTTCTCTCCATAGGTGACACCCTGTCTTCCATTAATTTTCAGAGAAACACAAAGCAGAGAGAGCAGCCATGTGAGTGTGAGAAGCTTTAACAAGACCTTTATCATTTCATTTTCCTCTGAAGTTTCTGTAGTATCATAGAAAAACCAAAGAGAAGTTGACATTAAAGGAAGTCTTTGACATGATTCAGTCTTCATTCTTCTGTTTCCAAAGGTTGCCCACTGAATTTGTGGATTTAAAAGTAAAATACTTCTGAGAGAAGAGGAAAGTGACTTTTTATATGGGCAGATAGTGATAGGGCAAGGGAGAAACGTTTTAAACTAATAGAGGAGAGATTTAGATGAGATCTCAGGAAGAAATTGTTCCCTGGGAGGGTGGGCAGGCCCTGGCACAGGGTGCCCAGAGCAGCTGGGGCTGCCCCTGGATCCCTGGCAGTGCCCAAGGCCAGGCTGGACATTGGGGCTGGGAGCAGCCTGGGACAGTGGGAGGTGGGGTGGGACTGGATGATTTTTGAGGTCCCTTCCAATCCAAACCATTGTGGGATTCTGTGCCTCTATGAACTGAGTGAACAGGCACTGAAAGCACCAGGAGCAGGGCATTTGCCTGCTGGAGCTGTAGACAACAGTATTTAATTATTAGGATTTGATTTAAATCCCAGTGGAACGAAGCAGAATTCAGCTGAAAGCAGCTGCATGTTTTGTGCAACAGCTTATAATGTCTTAACAGTAGATGGTTGCTTATTCAGTGCTTGTGAAATGTGTTTGGTAATGACTTTTACTGCTCAAGTTAACTTTGAAAGACCCTGGTGGAATAAATCAAAGTCACATTGCTATTCATTTCTTTAGTCCTTGTGATACTTAAGCGGTCTCAGTATCAAATGGAACATGTCACTGTTTGTTTTGATAATCTTCATTTATGCTGTCTTCAAATAACCTCTTTTGCTGAGGCATCACATTCCTTCTTTTAAAAACCCTCTCTAGAAGCTGATAAAATTGCATTCCAAGTGGGTCTGAGCAAGTAATGAGAACCGCATGGGCTGGAATAATTGTTTGCCTATTCAAGTCCCAAATTACATTTCACATCATTTATTGCTCTGCTTCTGGAGTGGACTGTGTGAATCCTTGTTTTTAGTTTTAGTTGACAGCTTCAGAACATTCAGAGAAATATAATCACTGCTCAGTAAGTAGGGGAGATACTGGAAAAATAAAGTCTGAGCTCAATTGGCTGAGTGTCTGGGTAGCTCAGTGAGGAGTTTCTGTCTTGACCAGATAGCCCTAATTTCAAAGCATCATCCAGTGGGGTAAATTATATGGAATTATTTCACTGTTTCTTAATCTTCAGCCCTGCATTGTTTTCCATTTGGGTGAGAGGCTGTGCTCTTCTTACGACATCAGGTTCGATTACATTGAATTCTTTAACTATTCCATCAATTACTGTGTGCACAAAGATAAATCCATCTGTATCTGACCAGTATCTAGATAAGACATCTCATTATGTAGGTGTTGTGCAGGACAAACTGCACACAAACTGGCTGCCACAAGATTTTTATATTAAGATTTAAAAATTTGGGAAAAAGAAATTTTAAAAGAGACACTTTTTAAAAGAGAGAAGATAAAATTCTTTTGAGTTTATTCCAGTTGCAGAAGGAGCAGTTTGGTGTGTTCAGAATGACTTTATTCTCGTCTCGATTTTATTTGCTATTTGAGAAATGATTTACTAAAACTATTAGCCCAGACAGATGAAAGAAGAAACTCTTAAATCTACCCCAAGTCATGTATTAAAACCTCCATTAGTACATGGATAATGTTCTAGACAGTTTTACCTTTCACTTCTTTGTAGTCTGGAGTTTGGCTTAGATGATGCTGAAAGAGTTATTTAAAGTGAATATATTCATGCAAGCTTCTGGAGCAGGCAGCTGTACACAGTAATTCCATTTACTGACTGATAAATACTGGATCATGCATTTATATTACATGTTTATGCCTTCAGGGAAAGCTTTCTTACAAGTGTGGTGGATTTTTTTCCCTCAATGAAAATGATCAGCGTGGAAAGGTCTCTTACTTGTGGTTAAGCCAAAACGTCATTCGGATCAGCAGCCTGTAATCAGATCATGCAGTGAATTTCTCAGAAATGATTGTCCCAAAAATCAGCATTTAAACAGGGATTAATGTTAAAATTTCAAACTGACACTTCCAACATTTAGAGTATTTGTAGGTTAATAAGAGGCCATGGAAGATTTTGGCTTGCGTTGGCCTTTCATTTTAAAAAGATTTTCAAAGGTTCTTGGTTTTTCCTTACAAGGTTTGTGAAATCTTGGACATTCTGATATTAAAGAAACAGTCTGAAGCAAATTCAATAGACTGAGTGAAATCTCTTGCTGCATTTTTAATTTGCCTCCTGACAAGATCCTAAAGGATCTTCTCACTTCTCCCTCATCACACCCATCCTCACCCATAAATTACTGCCCTTTCCAACACTCCACATCTGGTGACCTCTCTCTGCCACTGCTGGGACTTGGGAGTTTGGGGGATTTCTTGAGCAGCAGAATTTCAAGCCCCAGTAAAGAGATGTTCAAACCTGCTCAATGCTTTCAAATATCTCCTGGGGAAACTGGGTGGCCAGCCAGGCTGTCCTGAAATTCCCACTCTGCACTAGGTATATGTGAATAAATTTACAATTGGGTTTATTTAACAACACAGCAACTACAGCTCCTAAAGTTATAAAGCATTTCAAAGGACAGGCAGTAGGACCTCAGAGGGGGAATGTGTGCCTTGAATTGGGTTTATATGCTGAATTGACTGGTTCTCCTGTGGATTTTTTTTTTGAAGGATCACTCAGAAAACCCTCTGGGTGCAGCAGTGACGCTGGCTCATGAGCTGGGGCACAATTTTGGAATGAATCATGACACACTGGAGAGGGGCTGCAACTGCAAAGCATCCACAGATAAGGGGGGCTGCATCATGAACCCCTCCACTGGGTAAGTGCAAGGCTGAGACTGGCAAAGCTACAGCTACAGTGGGACATCTCTGGTTTCATTTTGTGCCTCAGGGGCACTGACAGGTAAAAAAAGGAAAAGATTTTTCAGCACCTGTTAAATCTTGTCAACCTGAAAAAGTTTAATGTTATCAGAGCACAACAGGTACCATTGCACCTTTCTATTTCCAGGTTACCAGTGTGAGAGACAAAAGTGCTGTAAGCAACTGGTTAATTTTAAAAAAACCAATCCACAGCCAAACAAACTGCACTGCAAGTGGTGAATCAGAATTCCACCTTCTCTCCTCTGGCCAGCTGAGCATCAGTCACAATGGGAAATGAGCCAAGACTGAGATGAGTGTGTAAGAAATCCAGTAATGCAGGAAGTGCACTATTAGAGTCTGCAAGCTCTTTGTCTCATGCAGAGCAGGTTTTTAGTTTTGCAAAACTTCTGTTGTAAGTGTGGAGCAGTTTTAGCATGTGAGAAAATTAAATCTGTAAGGTCAGTGGGATTAAGGCTGTTCTGTGTCCAGAGGGAGATCTTCCAAGAAAAGAGATTAGAAATGTGGGAAATAAAAACTGGTGAACCCGTGGTCATTTCTGTGAGTGCTGGGCCAGGAGCTGGGCTCGATGATCCTTGTGGGTCCCTTCAAGCTCAGGATATTCCCTGATTCCTTGTGTCAGTACTGAAGGATGGCTCTGCTGGTGGCAAAAGCACTGTGCCAAGGGAAAAAAGTGTTTTGTAGACACTGAAATTCCAGGCACCCTGGGCAGAGCTGTCACTGCTTGCTGGGATGTATTTTAAATTCCTGTTAGAAACTGAAGGATACAAGGAACGAGTTCTCCATGTCCATGTTCAAACTAGGACTGATAGGATGAAACTGAAGTAAGATTTGCCAGAGCTCTCTGATGGTAAGCCATGTGTTAGACTGGACCAGCTGCAGGAATGATACTGCCTGTGACTGGAATCCAGTAAGAACCAGTGAGGCAAATATCTGCCAGCAGTGTAGGTACAGCTGGATGTGCCTGAGGACAAGAGGATGGTCTGGATGTTCTCTGATGTCCCTTCCAGCTCCAGCATTCACTCTGTGTGCTTAAAGTTCATCTGTTGCTTAAAAACCTCTTCTGGGAATTGCGATCAGCTCTCTCTCTGCCTTTTCCGAGACTGCAAGTTTCTGGGAAAGAAGGGGAGCAATCTGGGAGAGGCCAGGGAGTGTTGGGCAGGGTTGCTCCCTGCTGGTCAGCCCAACAGCAGCCTTGGAATTCCTTCAAAGGCAAAGCTGTCACCCTCCATCAGGGCAGAAATTGGGATTGTGGCCAGAAGCCAAGCACAGCAAGCTGAGAGACAAACAAAAGAGAGTTGAGAGAGTAGTGGAGAATGAGAGGGACTTCTGTAGCCTGGAAAAGAAAAATAACTCTGCTCTTCTGAGACAATAGGTGGTAATTATCCCCATGGAATTGCATCCTGCACGAGTCAGGGCTCTGTGCACACTGTGAGGACAGAGTGAAGTGGGAGAGGGCTCTGAGGTGAGGTGAGGTGGTTGCTGGTGAGCAGTGGGCAGCAGGGCTGGGCTCTGAGCTGCTGAAGGATTCATTCCAGTCAGCTCAGCTGAGTTACTGGTTCTGCATCCAGCTGCTCCACTTCAGAGTAAATACAGGGATGCTCTCAGGACAGAAATTTCTGGACCTTGTCTGAACTCATCTGGTGAGAGGGGCATTAAAACAGCTCCTTCCTCATTCTGCCTTCACGCTGGAGTCCTTTGGGTGTATCTGATCCTGTCCTGGGTGCTGGATGTGCCAGTCCAGACACTGGGCTTGGGCTGGCTCAGGGCAAGGTCAGAGCAAGGTTGTGCCCACTCAGCGTTCCTCAGGATATGAGGGATTGGCTATTCCAATCCTCGTCCCTTGGGGATGACTCCAAGCAGCTCAGCTCTTCTGGGGGGGTTTCTGTAGCACCTTCCAGGTTAAAGGCTGTGCCCACCTCTAGCACCCCACAGGGTTGGGGAGGGGGAGTCAGCTCCACCTTGTAATGCCCTCTTTGGATTTTCACCAAACTCTGCATCCAGCTTGTGCCTGAGCAAGAGCTGTGGCCTTCACAGCCCTGAGCAGGCTGTTTTGTTTGCACTGATTATTGATTTGTAAATGGAAACTAACTTTGGGTTTATAGCCTTAGGCTCTATCTCAACACCGTGCTGCCAATCTGTGATAAATATTCCTGGAGAACACTTCTTGCCTTGAGCCAAGCTGCATCTCACCAATTTCAAATTAACACTTTGAATATTTAATTACCCAACGTGTCTCACCAATAGCAATATTCCCTTGAGCACCATTATTCAAGGAACACTGAAAAGTTTTCCTCTCTGGAAGTGCTTGTCTGTTAAGGGAAGGCCAAATGAATGCTCCTTATCTCAAATGCACTCTGGAAATAGCCAAAAAATCAAAACTTAAGAGCATCCCATATCCATTTAGAGAGACAGCCTGCTCTCAGTGTACTCACTCCGTGCTCTTCTAATTGGTTTAAGGTAGATTTAATGAGTGGAATTTAAAAAAATCTAGCTGAAGTTAGTGTAAAAAGTACTGAGAGGCCCTTATCTGATGTCTGTAAAAAGTAGGAAATATCTAAGTTATACCAGAAAGGCCTCTGTGAATTTAACTTTGGAGTCAGTGGTGTGGTCATGCACAAAAGGGAATGTTTTAAAGCTTATTACTTAAAAGGGATTTCATCAATTATTGTAATTTCTTTCAGTTCTTCTGTTTCAGTCTTTGAAGAGGTCTTGGAAATTACATCTTGGTGGAAAAAAACCTCCAGGGATCAGGGTAGAATTTAAACTCTGTTGGGTCTCTCCTTTAATCAGCTTCCTACAGTTTTTATTCTTAGAAGATACCAGCAGGATGAACACCAGTTGTGTGTGAGCTACAAATGTCTAAAGACGTACTACTTTAGCAAAATGCATGTTTTATAACATGAAATCAAGCACAAAACCCCACAAATTTGTGTCAGTCCAGGACTTTGAGACACTCAAATATCTGCAATGAAAATCACATAAATCCTTCTGTAGAAATGGGGGCGGTTCCTATAAAAATACTATAAATGAGGAATATTTAGTACTAAAATTAATAGTTAGTAGGAAGGAATATTAATATTTAAATATATTTAATTTTGATACTAATCATATCAGTAAGGAATATGTAATACACATTGTCCTTGTTTTTATGCACATGTTGTAACGATGTTCCTCTAGTTTTTTAAATTGTTTTGTACATAGACCATTCCAAGTGAAAAAGAAGGAATATTAGAGAGATTTATGGGTCTTTTTGCTGAGATCTCATTATCTGGAAACTAAGGGACTAGGCTGAGCCAGTGAGGCCACTTCAGTATTCCACTTGTTTTCCAAATATCTCCCTAAAGTGTCCACTCTTAGGAGTGAAAATATTCTTCCTGCCAGGTAGATAAATACCAGAGAGTTCTGGTGCAGGGTCTGGATTTATACCCTTGCAAATGTGAGCAAAATTTAGCACTGCAGAGCAAAATGCTGCCAATTAGCAGCCCTTGTTTATTTAATAATTCTGGAAATGAAGTTTTTACACATCTTTCATCAAAATTGGGCACAGGAGCATTCATGGGGGTTGAGGTCAGGTGAGCTCCCACTTAGAAGTTGAAATATTGAGTTCAGATATGTTTGAGATTTTTTGCCAGCCTTAAGGGGAGCAAAATTTTGATAGTGTTCTCCCTTCCTGTGAGCTCAAGGGTTGAACTTCCCCTCAGCCACTTACCTGTGTCCTTGAGCACTGTGCTCTTTTAGTTTCCATGCAGGTGATCCACACAGGGAATTGTCTGCAGGGACACAGTGGAAATTTGTTCTTCCTTCCCTCCTACAGGGAGCACTCCTTGGTGTCTTTGCATTTTCTCTTCCTAGGTGAGGTTAATGAGAGCAGGAACCCTCCAAGGCCAGGCAGTTTCACCAAGCCCATTCTGATGCTGACCCTACCGTTGTCTTTTTCCCTTTGGGATGCCCTTACCTGCAATAACAAAATCCTCTTTCATTGGCCCCTGGCCAGAAGCGTTTTCTCTTCCCAGGATCATTTCTTGGTGCTGGATCATCCCAGCCAGGGCTAATGGGAATGGCTCCTGGGACAGAGCCATTTGTTCCATCTCTCTTTGCCTCCCCATAGCCACAACCTGATGGAAAATGGGGAAAGGGCTGCTTTGTGGTGTCCCCTCCAGTCCTCTTTGCACCTGGATATGGGAATGGTGGAGATTTTTCTCAGGTCTGGCCCACTGCCCATACCCTGTTCTTTCTCTACACATTTATTATGAGGTGGAACACCCCACATTGATCTGGAGGGTTCTTGTCAAAGCCCATGATGGAGAAAAGATTAAATAAATGCAAAATAATTTAAATACTCAGGAGAATAAAAATACTGTATGAACTATTGTTTCAAGACATGAAACAAGTGGCAGATACTCAAGAAGTGGAAAATCTGATGTGTGAGAGAGCATGGCTGCTGATATTTGCTTAACAACCTTCTGAATGAAAGGATATCTCTTGGGAAACTTTTGTTTTCATCTAGGCTCCTGGTAGACCTGGTTTTCCTCTTTTTCCAAGAGTTCCAAGGCATATTCTGATCTGCATCCCTTGCTGACACACAGGAAGGTGTGGGCCAGGCACAGGAGTGAGGAAGCAGCTTGTTTAGGATACCTCCCCACACAACAACTCCCCTTTGTCACGTTCCTTCCGTGTGATGTTCCTTTTGAAAAGTCAAGAATGAATTGAACCCCTCTGCCTGCATTTTTTCCCCATTCTTATCTTGGATCTTGTGTTCCCATTTCCAATTTTCACAGCTGGAATTTAAAGTCACTTCGTGCTTTTCACTCAGATTTTAAATTGAATTTACTCAGATAAATAGGACTGCAAGTGTTACAGGGAAGTGGGGCTTGGGCTGTGGCACTGCTGGTGGAAATTCCTGTTTGGTGTAGTGATGATCATGAGTGAAAGAAAAGGAGAAATGAGATCAATTTAACCTCTCAGCTATAGATTATTATTTCAGAGGGTTTTTATGGAACTGTGCCTCACGGGGAAAAAAAGGAACAGCTAATTTTGAGTAATTGCCTTTCAGTACACGGTTTCACTTCAATTATGGAGTTTTTGGAGGCAGGGTCTGGGGGAGGAGACCAATTAGGAACACAGAAAGAGCACAGAATAGAAATCACACGTAGAAAAATATGGGTTCATTTACTGTTGTAATTGGGAGAAGACATTTTTCTAACCAGTCCCAAAAAACCCCCAGTAATCAATAGGTTCTTAAGTAAAATTAAAACCTTTAGGTTAGAATTAAAGCAGGGACCCAATGGGAAGCTGCCTATTTGTGAATGAGAGTGAGAGCAAAGGTGATCTGTTAAGACTCAGCTGAGTGACAGTCCCAAATTAAACTAATTGTCTTGAATTAAGCACTGCTGAGGAGAAATTGGGGAAAATTAACAATGGGAAAGACCATCAGGTGGGCTTCTTTCAGGTACCACTGAAAAAGAGCCTTGGTACTTACTGGGTTTTAATTCCCTCCAGGAGCAATTAGATATTCTGCACTGAACACTGAGTACATCAGCAGTAATTAAGGTGAAATAAAATATTTAAGTGGAAACAGAGTGGCTTTTTCGTGAGCAGCAGTACCAGATGTCTGTGATCAGCTCCAAGTGACACCGAGCAAGACCAGGAGTTGCACAGGAGACACAGCAGATGTGAACATTCCTGTTTGCCGCAGTGGGGATGAGCTGGTCCATGGATCTGTTGTAGAAGTGGTCCAGGCATCCCAGGATGAGCTTAGGAAACATTTGTTCTTTCACAGGCCAATTCCCAAGATATTCTTGAAAGGCAGATCTGCTGCAAGAGAGGAAGAGTTCATTTGCTGCTTTGCTTTCATGTGTTAGCTCCAGTGGCCAAGGAGAGGTGCATCACACTGTATTTTGTGTTTATTTATAAACACCCTTTCCTGCTGGCAAGGAA
Source organism: Corvus brachyrhynchos (assembly GCF_000691975.1). Taxonomy (NCBI): domain Eukaryota; kingdom Metazoa; phylum Chordata; class Aves; order Passeriformes; family Corvidae; genus Corvus; species Corvus brachyrhynchos. The sequence continues at coordinate 2,889,000 of NW_008238319.1, forward strand.
AAACTGGTTTTATCGGCTCCCCTCTATTGACAGCCTCTGTGGTAGCAAATACATTATCAGAGACATCTAAAATACCTATTTATTTGCTTTCTCTTCCTGCCCTCATTCCCATTTCATGCTTGTTCCAGACTCTGGAATGTCTTGCTGATTTTCCTGGTGTAAATGCTCTGATTCAATCTCTGCAGTGCTCAGACTTGGAAGATTTCTCTGGAGTTTGTGCTCAGTGCACGGGCAGGGTTGGCAGAAGCTTTGGCATTCATATGCAGATGTTATTGCAGGAGTCCAGCATCAGAACACTCCCTCTTCCCCAAACCTCTGGGGTCCAAGGGTGCATCTGGAAATGTTCCCCAGATCCCCTGAGGAGTCTCAACTTGGATTAGTGAATATTCCTTAATTAAGTGTTGGGTCACCGGTGCGTGAGTTGTATCTGTGTACAGGGTCTCTATCCAAAACCATCTGATATTTCTGCTGGAAATATGGGTTTGGGCAGAGAAATTGGTCTGTAGATCCAAAACCAAACCTGGGTTGCTCCTGTGCTGCAGTTTGCTTCTGCCTCTGGTGAACTGGAGTAGCATTTGTGGGGCTGTGTGAGAATCCAGACGATGGGAGCCATCCAAATGAAAAGCAAGGCTTGAGGGGGAGGAAAGATGAATATTAATGAGGATTCCTTAGGGATCTGTCTGGCTGTCCAGGAGTGCAGTTATCCTGATGGAACTGGGGGAGATGAACTGCAGGATTGGGTCAGGCTGAGGGGATTCAGCAGCTCCTTCACTCCTCCCCCTCAGGCAGTGTTTGAGGGAACAGCACCCCATCATTAAAGTGTTCCACAACTTTGTCCTTCGATGGTGCTGAAGGTCTGTGCTTCCCTCGTGGATCCCTCATTACCATTAATGAGCTTTAGGGCTGCACATCAAAAGCAGGCCAGTGGCAGCAAGGCTGAGTTTACACCGCACGAGTGAATATTTGCATCTTAGATGGGTGGCTGAGGACTCCGGGAGAGCTGCAGGGCTCAGGGGGTTTGCAAAGGGTTTTCTGAGGAGCCTTCTTGTTTTGTCATCTGCTTTTGTTTGATTTTTGAACTACTCTAGAAAAATATATTTATTTAACTACTTTTTAAACATGTAGTTAAGTAAATAAAACAGTGAAAATCTCTTAGGGACAAGTTGGGAAAGTACTGATCACTTGTGTCATTTGTTATATAAAGTATTAGTTTCAATCACCTTTTCTGTTTTTTGAAAAATGATCTCAAGGAAGCAGAATATCAGGTCACCCTCATTTTGGTCATTCAAAGGCTGAACTGGAGTCCCCAGATGTGAAAATATAGACCCTCCAGAGATTTCCAGCACACTGCTCCGGGACACAGCCAGGTATGCCATGAAAACAGCATCAAATTGAAGGGAGAAACACTTTTTCCAGCACCTCTCTAGATTTAAAAAAACCCAAAAAACATAGAGAAAGACAAAAGGTCAGGGTAAAATGGGAAAGAAACCAGAAACAGAGTGTGGGAAAGGACACTTTAATTTACTGAGTGGTTCTCTTTTTTTTCTTGCAGGCATCTCGCAGCATCTTGTAGCTGCAGAGCTGTTAAATGTTAGATAATCAAACCATTAGTAGTTAGCACAGAATTCCCTGACCCCTCTCAGTTGGTTTTCAGCTGTTCAGACCTCACTTTGCATTTTTCAGTCTGGCAGCTGAGAGACATTAAACTCTGGAGTCAGCAGAACTATCTGGAATTACCTCTGTTAAAATTTGAGGAAAATGAAATTATCTTTCAGATGTAAACAGTTCCTAATTAAACTCTGAAGCTGTTTATGTTTCCAAACCAGTCTGAGCTGAGCTCGGCACAAAGACAGACTTCTTTGTTGTCTTTTTCTTTTTTTAATAAAGTTGATATACTGATGTAATAAATTACTTGTGACAGAGCTAGGTCTGTTGTGCCAGCAGTGCAACTGCTTTTTTTTAAAAAAAAAAAAAAAAACAACCAACTTTAAGCAACATATCCCTCTGCCCCAGTAATTTAGCACATTGCATTCTGGTCCTTCCTTTAGTAGGAAACAGCCACGAGATTACAGAATAGATTTATGTCACTCTGTCCCTTCACTCCAAGTAGCCCCACGTCTGCAGTGCATTTGGCCTTCTTTTTTTGTTAATAATTTCCATGCCTTGCAGATATATTTAATTTGTGTGATAAATAAGATCTGTGTTGAAGAATTAGTAGCGTTGGTTGAAATCCATTTAATTTTTCCCAGTCCTTTGCAGGAGTGGATCACTGTTAGCAATTAGCGCACAGAGCTGTGGGGCAAAAAAAAAAAAGAAAAAAGATAATTGCTTTTTATTTGGTTTAGTCTTTCCCATTTCAGTGGATGGGCTGTTAGAAGGGAAAATATTTGGCTTTGCTGGTGTGTTCTCAAGGAGAGCCCTCAGATTGACAACATGACTTTGCTGTAAGTGAAGCTGACAAGGAGAGAGGTGACTTCTCAAATGAAAACACATTTTACTTCTGGTGTGATTATTTATAGCAGATACTTAAGGACAAGCAGGGGTTTCTGCCATGAGATGTATCCACTTTTCCTGGCCTGGATGCTGGGATGAGGGAGCTCAGCTGCCTTTTGTCTTGTTGCTGTAATATCCATAGGAAATATAGCTCTGAGAGGGACATTTTTCTCCTGCAGTGCTGCTATTGCCATGACCCATGAGAACAAATCATATAAGGACATTTCCCTTTATCTTGGCTTTCTGTTTCATCAAAAAAAAAAAAAAAAGAAAACAAACGCCAAACTTTTCAACCTGCAGGGATAAATCTGCAGTGCAGTGCATGGAGAGTTAAGCACAGTGTCCGGTTTTAATTGGTGTTAATGAATTCCAAATTCCTGGCTTAAAAATGGAAACATACCTTAAAGGGCAAATCCTTAAGGTCACATGAAAGCTCCTTTTTGAACATGTGTTGTGTGCCCAGGAGCACTTGAAGGAATTGATGTGGACTTGGAAGGCTGAATCCCTGTAATTAACTGATGCCCACAGCTGCATTTGCCACAGTTGTCATGGGAATCACAGAGCCTTTTGTGCCTGGCATAGATGTGCAAAATGTTTAAAATTTTCCTTCCTGCAAAGACATTCTTGATCTTTTCTAAAGTCAAAGCCTGTCACAAAGTGCTGGGCACATTTACTGGGGGGTTCTGGTGGCAGCAATGCAGGGAGGCTCCATTTCAGCCTTTGCAAAGGAATGACGCAGCCCCAGGGATGAATTAAGATAAGAAACCACCTATTTTAGAATAAAGGCACTGAAAATGAAGAGGTGAAATAAGTCTGGTGTCCTAGGGAGCCTTTCTGTCTGCCTCTTATAGCATGGAAATTGTGTTCATCTCCACCCCTGATGCTCTCCTGGCAGTCAACCACCACCAGTGAGAAATCCAGAGCTGGTAGGAAAACTCCCATGGACTTCAGTAAGGCCGGGATTTCACCAGGATCCATATGGGGTTTTTTTTTTAGATTTATCAAAAGCTTTTCATTCCTGTGAGTGAAAGTTTTAATTTGCTCATTAAGGATCCCTAAGTCTTAGATCATGGCTGGATCCATCCTGTCCTCATGGCTTCAAATAATGAAATAAATACAGTGTGGCTGCTAATTTTTTCTTTGTTCCAGCTCTGTGAAAAGGAAAGGGGAAGGTAGAAAAGTGATTCTTTGTTATTATATATTTAGGATTTTTTTAAGAATTCCACTTCCATTGTTCTGAGGTGATTTAGGTGATATGGGATAAAGAGCTTTTTTCTCATAACAGGGGCAGGGAAGGTGGGAATGCTGGGGAAATTCAGACTGATTTCTGGCACTGTTTTTCCTCACTTATCTTTCCTTTGGATCTTCCCAAAGAAAAAAAAAAATTGAGCCATGCTGCTTGCAAGTCAGATCCTCTTGTCTTGGAGTCCTGATTATTAAGAGTTTGGTAGTACAGATGTTAAGTGAAATCAGTATGAGCCTGTCCCCCAGGTATTTATTATTCCCAGCTTTTTGCAGGGCTCAGATTCTTTTCTCCAGCACCCACATCTCATAAGTGGCATTTCCATGCACTTCACTCTCTTAGTGCTTCTGCTCCTGCTCTTCCCAGTGGAACAGCATCTCCACGTGCTCCATCCAGAGGGTCGATCCTTGGGATTTGTCTGTGCCAGGAACTGGACTCGAGGATTCTTGTGGGTCCCTTCCAACTCAGGATTTTCTATGAAATCCCTTCTCCCTGGCCCGGATTTCTCCTGGTTGGGTTTAGCCCTATTTGGAGTCCACTTCCCTTAACTTGGTGTCATTTGATCTGCTCACCTGATGTCCAGGCTCATCCTCACCCAAATCCGTCTCCTGAGCCCAAATACCCGCTTTATGACAGCTCTTTCAATCAATCTGATTCCCAAAGTCAGGTTTTTCTTTTTCCATCCTATCTGCTCCTGGCCCATTTAAAAAAAATCAACTCCAAGGTTTTTCAAGGGAGAAAATCAGAATGTAACTGCCTGGAACACAAGCAGATTGTAAAATCACATTGGGAACTAACCAAAGCACCTTTTCCCTATTCAGAAATCAGTAGGAAGCTGATCTTCAGCAATGGTTTGGACCATTTGTCTTTATTTGCTCATCATGTGCTGAGGATGGTGTGTTTTGTGCGACAAATTTAAACTCAGGGCACTCTGGTTGTGCTCCTTATCCACATTTCCCTTCACTGCCGGGAGCTGCTGGCAGGCACAGGGTGTCTGCATCCCACTTCTCCTTAGCCTGGGACCAGACCTGACCCGGCCTTTTCATCCCTCCCTCTGCTCTGTCTTGCTTTTTGACTTTTCCTGTAGTCAGCATTGGATTAGCCTCAAATTCTAAGCAGTAGATTGTGAAACCTGAACTCTCAGCAATCCAGCAAATTTTTATTAATGAGGTAGTGGTCTAAAAGGAAACAGAGCAAAAGATGAGCCAGAGGCAAATTCAAACTGATTATAGCTCCTTCCTTGGCTGTCTGGTTTCCAACAGGAAGAACAGTTGTCTGAGTTCAATTCCCAGGGAGCTTTTGCAATGCAGATAACTCCAGCATAGAGTCAGGATCCTGTCAGGGGTGATAAATTGGTTTAGTATTGCTTCACCCCCAGAACACAAAGGAAAGTCACAACAGGCCTCTCCTCCAAGAAAAAACTTCTCTGACCATCCATTTGTCAAAGGGAAAGTAACTGCTAATAATGTTTTATTTGGCAGTTTTGTGACTGCCACGACAGTCTATACTGTATAAAGCCATTAAGTGTTGCTCCCTTGCAGAATGGATTTTTGGGAACCATCCAGGCATTTGTTCTGTCGCTGCTTTCTGCCCTGAGGTCCCACATCCAGCATGATAAATCTGCCTTTTTGAATATTCCAGGTAGTTAAAACTTCACCTTCCGTGTAATGGGAGAGGTCAAGGCTCAGCCGGGGCTGTGTCAATCCAGTCTGGGCACCTGAAGGGAGACTGCTGGACTTCATTCTGGGAATCTGCACTATCCCCAGGGAAAAATTAAAACAAACTTAAGGCATTTGTGTGCAGAGTTTAAACATTTACTTGGAAAGGCTTTCTTTCCAGTAAGCCTGGAAATTCCTCTGTAGCACAACAAGCCATCCAAGCAGACATCAATTAAATTAACCACCAGTGTGAAATATTCCCAGTTATTTACTGGAAGAGTTAGAAGCCACCATGTAGTGAACGTGACAAAAGCTGTAGGAGAAATCTGGGCTTGTTCTGAAGTCACTGACCATGAACTCCGACAGAGGAGCTTTGATGTCATCTCTAACTACATGGCCCAGTTCCGTGCTCTACTTTATTGCTGCTCTAGGGATTAAAACTCTAAAAGAGAGGAGCAAGGGAGTGAAAAATAGGCTAAAAATATAAGTATGGGTTGTCAGACATCTCCTACCTTTTGAAGCAAACTTCCCATTTAAATACTTTATCTGGATATGAAACCACTCTACATTTTTAGTTAAATCCCTCCAAATCATCTGAAAAAGATGTGCCCCATCAGTTCTGGGACTGATGTCTTGGGCAAAGCTGCTTCCAAGAGCCCAAAGGGTCCTCCAGCTTCTCCCCTCCTCCTAATTTTCCCAATTTGCTGTTTCCAAAAGCTTTGGGTGTGAAACAATCTGCAGATCCCTTTAAGCTCCCCCTTTATTGTGCTGGTGGGGTCAAAAACTGCATTTGTGCCTTTCACCCTCAAAAGTACTTAGAAATTAAGACATTGTTTAAATAATGGATTAAAAAGTCTTCCCATATTATGGTGCTTGCCTAATTAATAGATTAAAAAGTCCTTCCATATTATGGCACTTTTCTAATTTTAAACAATTGCTACTAAAATGTGAGGTGTAGGAAATAACGTGTAGTGACAGAACTTGATACATGAAGGGGTCTGTAGTACTTGAACACCTATTTCAATATCAAAGAAAACTGGATTTTATCTCCTGCTTGACACCTAATTCTGTGAAGTTCTTTATGCTTACTAATTCATTAACATACTTGCTGTACAGAAGAGCTGGAGTGTCAAAAAATGTCATCTAATAGCAAATTCACTTTTATTCTGGTAGGCTCTTCTCTCTTAGGAGCCCATAAAAAGCTGTTTTCAAAAGCTGGAGAGCAGTAATAATGTCTAGAAGGTTAAAACCAAGGGGGGTGCTTTTGAGTGCAAAAGAATTACGTCAATTAGATCAGGAGTTAGAGGAGGCTGGAAAATTGTCACAGTTCCTTGAAATCAACACCTCCCTGGGTCTAGAAACATTCATGCTGCCTGAGTTTCTACCTTCTAGAAGTTTATTCTTGGGTTAATCTCTCCGGTCTTGCCATTTTTTTCCATGGAAAAATTACTTAAAACTGTGTTAACAAAAACAACCCTATCCCTATTCTTTAATTTAATCTCCACCCCCGCCCTGTTTTTATGTTCTTATGTAAAACCAGGATATGCAGCAGAAAACTTAACATATTTCTGTCTTAGACATCTGCAGAGTCTGAACAAGTTCAAGCTCACCTCTCCACCCTCCAGTAAAAGGTTCTGTACTGCTCTCCTCCTCTCCAGTTGTCAGCCAAAAATCAGGAATTTTGGAGATTTAAGTAAATATTCATATTTTTGAATCTCAAAGGGTCCTTGGGTCGAGACAGACACAAAGTCACTGCGGTGGTCAGTTCGGACAAGGTGTTGTCATGGAAAGGGTTGGAAATTCTGGTGTTGGACTAGGGAAACTTCCAACTCCAAGGGCTGGGATGCAGCACCCCTCTGATCTTTGAGTGTCTTCATGCTCCTAAAAAGCACAGTTGATGCCGGAGATATTTCTAAATATGGCCCCTCAGGTTTGGGTTTTCAGGAATTCTGGGCAAAGTTCAGTCCCAGTTTTCTGCACCTTTGGAAATTAGCTAACCAACAGTTGTTTCCATAAGTAAGTATGCTCCAAAAAAAAATCAAAATGTCCCTTTTAAAATTAATATAATCTCCAATTATCATATTACCTCAGGGAGGGAGCTGTGGTGGTACTTAACAGACCTCTTTGGGGCTCTTGTGCATTTTAATTGAGTGAATAATTGTAAAACACTTCAGGGTCTTTTGGTAAAAGGCTCTGTATAAACATTGCCATAATGCTGAATAATCAGGTTGGGATGTGAACTGGAAGAAATGAACCCTATAAATAGATCTGTATATACATATGGGGGGGGGGGGGGGGAA
>NW_008238319.1:2896819-2972587 GCF_000691975.1 Corvus brachyrhynchos
GGGGGGGTGTAAACACCAATATTTGGGACAGAAAATGTCAGTTCCTTTAGAAAAGTCTTGCAGCTCTTGAATAAGAAATGAAAAACGAGATTGGAGAGTGATAATCGTAATAATCAAAAGGTTTTCAAGATACCGTGAGCCTGTGCTTTATCCTCCTGTGCAATGCATGGAGAGCTCCCAGAATCGTTATGTTACCCCTTCAGTGATGCTTGCTGAGAAGCAGCCAAATCTGTTGTGTTTATGGTGGAGGAACTCAGAGGAGGTGGATCCGAGGTACTGAGATGTAGACAGACGGGATTTGGAGGAACCAAAGGAGTTCCACCTTTCCTGAGCTGGTGCTGCAATGCAGCTGGAGGGGTTTGGGTCTCCTGCAGCTCAGGGCAGTGCCCCTCCAGGCATATTCCAGATGGAGCAGTGGGAATGACATTAATGGGATCATCTCACAGCCTCAGCAGTGGCACCAGTGCTGGACGTGTGGAGCTGATCTGCCGTGACCCTGCACGGATCAGTAGCTCCTGCATCTCTCCTCAGTGTTTTGGCTGTCTCATCTCCTCAGCCTGTAGTTTTCTGGGGCAGTGGCTCTGTTCCTGTGCCTGTACTCTCCTCTCACTCAGCCCCTTAGGAAAGGGAATTCCTCTGAAATGGAGATGGTGGAGATGAGCTTTTATATTTCATGAAAAAAAAAAAAAAGAAGAAGAAGAAGAAAAGAAGCCTGTGCTGGGCAACGAGGTGCTGGTACAAAGAATCCTCTCTTCTTAAATGGGACTTGACAGAGTGCTGATGCCACTTCACTTAGTTAATGGAAGGAGCCATCTAATACAGGCTAAATGCAGAACTGCCTAAAGGAACCTGGCATTTGGAGGGCTGGAGCGCTTGAAATATAAATGAATGGGACAAGCCCAGGCTCTGTTTCCCAAGGAATCGATTACCAGGGATCCTCTTATGACTGTGAAGGTCTTATTTGCACAAGCAGGCAAAGCTATTTTTGTTGGAAACTGGGATATTTGTTTCTAGGGTTTAAACACATCTTTTAAGCACCAAGGAGACTCTGAGGAATGCTGTGGATTCAAGAGGGGTAGAAAGACTGAAATGATTTTCCTTGCTGTAAAGACACTGAAGAGACTGGTGGTAGTGCTGGGAACCATTTGAGTTCTCTAGATTTGTACCCACAGCCAGAGCAGTTTGCCAAAAGGATCCATTGTGTATTGAGTCTATAGATTCAGAAGGTGTAAAAAATGTATGGGACACAGCATTTTAGAATAAGAGTTGGTTGGACTAAAGTTTCCTTTCTCTTTCCAGCTGTAAAAAAAAATAAGGATGTGTAACAGAAAATGTCTTGAGTGAAGATGAATGGAGTATAAAGATTGCTAATGAATTTTTTTGCCTCTGGAAGGTTCTCCCATGGCATTTATGAGCTGGTTTTCCAACAGGAAAGTGTCCAAGCTACCACAGGAAGCACGAGCATCCCTGTTTAGATATCACTGAAATCTTGGACAGGTCAAGGACTGGCTTTACTGTGGAGACCCCATTTCTTTCTCCCACCCTAAGGTAGCTCCTTCCAGGTGAGATCAGAAGCCTCTTTACAGGGTAGTGGGAGGACGCTCCTGCATTTATTCAGAGGATAAGTTCCTTTCACATCACCATTCCTTTGTCATTTTTCGCAAGCTCCAGATCCACTCAAATATTGGTTTGAGTGCTCCTGACATCCGATATCTGTGACTTCCCATCCCATCTGCCAGGGATTTCATTCTTCTGCTGAAACAGCTTTAAAATTGCAAAGACAGGCAAAATACAGCCTCAAATCACAATAGTGAAGTGCTGTGGCTGTTACATGGAACTTTATTGGTCAAAAAAATGAAGACTGGGTGTATATCAGAATATCACATTAAAGATTAATCCGGTTTCCAGTGAAAGACCAATTGGCACCAACTGATAGAGGATCTTCTCTTGCATGCTGTGATTACCCTGAGGTTTCTCTGTTTCCACCAGCTGGGTTTGTTTCTGGGTTTTTATTGCTTTATTTGGGGATTACTTGGTAAAGAAGAAGCATTTTCAGGAAATGTCATCATGTGCCATGTGTTACTCTGATGTCAGCTGAGGAAATTGGCGTCAGGAGCAGGAAAAGCCAGAAGATGAATGGATCTCTGAGTTCAAAATAGGAAACAGCTTGAAGTTCCTTTGGGGGGAAACATAAAGCTCATTCATTAGAAATGACACAGTTTCACCTCTGGCACAGGCAGAGGACTCTGCCCTCCTGCTGATGGACAGACACACCTCACATCCATGCAAATGATCCTGGGAATGCAGGGATGCAAAGAACAGGGATGCAAAGAGCCCTAAAGCATTGACAGTTCTGACTGGTGAGCTGTTCTCATGCTCTGTGTGTGGCTGAGAGGTGTCACATGGAAATCTGCATTAGCTGTGTTCCTGAATGGATTTCACTCCCTGTAAGGTGTGTTTGTCTCCTTGTCTCACCCCAGTGGATATCAAAGTAAACCTGTGCCACTGAAGAGCTGGATCTTGCCTGGATGATGCAGTATTCATTTATTCATGCTTTGATATGAGGGCTGTGTCTGATCAAGCCCTCATCAGGGTTTATCAGTCAGATATATCTGAGTTTCTTTGTTTTTTCCTGCTGTTTGGCAGGAATCCATCCTGTGAACAAGTGAACAAGTACATCCATCTACTTCACGGTCAAGTACACAGAATTTTGTGAGGTTTCTTCCCGATCAGACTTAGGTCAGGACAGCAGTTTGTAATGTCCTGTTAAGAACATCTCCAATTGCTCAATATAAAATGGTCAGTAGTTTTCCAAGTGCCTTTATTTTCTGTTCCATTACTCCAAGTACATTCCCTGTCCTCCCTTGGGGCCCAGCTAACAGCCTGGCTCCTACCTCCTGCTATTCTGAAATTTCTTTATTTGTCTTAGGCTCTGTCATTTTGCTGAAACATTGATATTTTCCAGCAATCAGCTTATTACATGGAGATGCCTATTAGCTTTCTGAAGTCATGTGTCAGTGAAACTCAAAACTGTTTAGTTTAACTTGACAAGCCCTATAGTGATATTGGAAAATTATTTTCTTCTTCAGACTCGTGTTTATGTTCTTTTCCAATGAGCTGGCTGTTTTATTGCAACAGAAACTGTAAAAGAGGTAATTTTAACTAGGCACAAAATATATTCTGTTCTGTAATGTATCCATAACCTTCTAGAAGATCCTAATTAACTTCCTTATGTCAGCATAGGAAGCTCTATTGCATTCATAGTTGCCAAACATTTCTTTCCTTTTAATAGAAATTATCCCTTTCTGAGACCTACGGGCATCATCATTCCCAAGACAAGCTTTTCATTTCAGGATATCAGAAACACCCAGAGATTAATGTAGGTCTGAAGTTCAGCAGTGCAGAATTTCTGTCTGTTATCTTGCTTGTCTGCAAAGATAACAATCCTAATAACACACGGGTGACACAAAGCACTCGGTGAGTAAAGTGAAATTGCCAGGTTGGCTCCTGAGCTGCTGAAATGTTGAGTTACTACTGGGCCATGGTGTGACAAAGGTATCAGGTTTGAAGGGAGAAGCTCTTCTACAACGTGTTTGTGACACAGATTCAATGTAATTCAATGTGGACATGAGATATGGGGAAGAAATTCTTCCTGTGAGGGTGGGCAGGCCCCTGACCAGAGAAGCTGTGGCTGCCCCTGGATCCCTGGCAGTGTCCAAGGCCAGGTTGGACGGGACTTGGAGCACCCTGGGATAGTGGAAGGTGTCCCTGAAGGTGGAGTGAAATGGTCCTCCAGTCCTTTTCCAGCCCAAACCATTCCATGACTCTTTGATTTGATCTCAGCGCAGAGCAGGCACAGCAGCCCTCAGGACACCACGCTGTGGGCCAGGCCCAGGTGTCACTTGGTCTCACATCTGTGAAGCAAACTGCAAACATTCATCACCAGAAATGGAATCAAGTTCTCCGAGAGAAAAAACCCCAATTATCTGCTGGTATTTGTACTGCACGGGTTTGTTTGGTTCGCACTGTCTGGGTGTTCCACAAAAGAAATGGGAGCTGTTGTGTGCCTGCCCAGCGGGGCCGTACCCTGCACTCAGCAGTGGGAATTCAAAACAGGAGTATTTCCATGACAGTCCTTGCAGCCATGCTGATTTAAAATAAAAACTGTCTTTGCTTTAATCATGCAGTTCCCAAGCTCAGCTTTGATGAATTGCAGAAGCAGGCTCTTATCAAGTAACAGTGGGTTTTTTCTTTTATTCTTTTTTCTTTCCTGAAAAGAGCAGGAAGTTTACCATTCTGCAGAGCAAGATGAATGAATTTGCCATTTGAGGCTGAATTTTCCAAGAAGGATTAGAATCTTTTGCAGTCCTGCAAATGCAGGATACTACTTGCAAGCCCAGCATTTCTTTAGGCTCATGATCATAATTATAACTCCATATGCAGAAGAGGGAGAAGGAATTTCTAATGTGAACACTTCCAATCCTTAAGAGCAGCTACAAATTGAAGTGAAAAGGTGGAAATTCTCTCACTCATAGTAAGAAATTATTATTAATGTGTTAGGCTCAATTTCACAGTGAATTGCTCTAGCTCAATTCTGTGTGATGAAAAGTGAACACAATCTTCTGGTTAAGGCACAGATGTGCTAAAATGTCACAGTGTGACAGGAGAGAGAGGTTTTCATCTTGTATAAGAACCTTCCCTTTTGTCTCCATGTGTTTTTCTTCCAGCTATCCATTCCCCATGGTCTTCAGTAGCTGCAGTAGAAAGGACCTGGAAAACAGCCTGGAGAAGGGAGTGGGAATGTGTCTCTTTAACCTGCCTGAAGTCAAGGAGTCCTTTGGTGGCCAGAAGTGTGGGAATGGCTATGTGGAAGATGGAGAGGAGTGTGACTGCGGGGAGCCTGAGGTAAGACACCACCTGAGAGTTACTGCTCACCTCCAGCCTGCACGTTTTTGACAGTGGAGGCTTGGTTTGGTGTGTTTGGTGTAAAACAGAACTCTCCCTTCTCTGCTTCCATCCCATCAGCTTAAACCTGAGAGTCTCACAAGTGCAGGGAGTGCTGAGTGTATTCGAGTTGCTGAAGTTCAGGCAGAGCTTGGGTTAAGAATGTGCTCAGATCATCCTTAGAGAGCAAACTCTGGCTTGTCCAGCAGACTGGCCATGACCTCGTGTTCCTAGAAGTTCCTTTCAGCATTAGCTAATCAGCTGAACTCAAAAGAAGTTTGTGAACTTGGCTCGAATTTCTCAAGAAAACATGCGTTAGTTGAAGGTTTGTTTCTGTCAATGAGAGGCCACTCATATATTTGTATTTTATCAATATAACCATAGAAACTCTGCAATCATAGAATGGTTTGGATGAGACCTTAAAGATAATCTCATTCCCCCATTCCCCCCCTGCCATGGGCAGGGACACCTTCCACTATCCCAGGCTGCTCCAAGCCCCATCCAGCCTGGCCTGGGACACTGCCAGGGATCCAGGGGCAGCATTCTCTGGTCACCCTGTGCCAGAGCCTTGTTAATCCACATATATAACACTAAACAAATAGAAATATTAATATTGGTTGGGTATTTTTCATTGCAGCTCCAGTTTTTAGGTACAAGACCTTTCCTTTCTTCGCTGCGGGATTTTTCTTTCCCTCTAGCCAATTACCTCCCAACAGAAATAGCCTTCCCTGCCTCCCAAACAGATTGCTGCTGCTTCAAAGATTGTTCCATTTACTTTAGTGAATGTGTCAGAGGACTCCTCAGATCAGCAGGAGATAGGCAAAACCTGGGGTCGAATGATATCCGAGCTGGCATCCTTATCCCTTTTACACCCCATCCTCATTGGCTTTATTGAACTTCTCTCTGATTATCTGAATTAAAGGCAGCAGCAGATGAGGGATTTGTTTCCTGTGATAAATAGGGACCTACAGACAAAAGAGATGGGGCAGTTAACACAGCAAGATACTGCTGCATCCTGCCCATGGAGTGTATTGGATTTGTCCAAGCCAGGAGGATTTCCTGACAGTTCACTCACTCTTGAGGGTAACAAGGTTGGAGGAAGCAGCCTTATCTCCTTGTTTAAAGTCAATAGAGTGCAAGCAGCTTGCAAATGTCTTTCCTAACCCAGTTATCTTTCTTGTTTTCATTTCTGAACATTAGTGATACCTTTTCAAATCAAAGCCACTGAATGTCAGCAAGCACTGACTTGATTTGCCTCTTCTTTCTGTCTTTCTGTCTTTCTAGTTCTATTGGAAAAACTGCAGCTTGGGTGCAATTAAATGTATTTGGGATTCACTGCTCTAATCTGAGTGGTTGCAGAAAACCTGTGTGATTAGTTACTGATTCACTGCCCAGTCATTTATACCAGCTGAGTTCTGTCCATGCTGTTGCAGTATTCAAGAATCAGTGATATTAGGATTAAATTCTTCTGTGAGGGTGGGCAGGCCCTGGCACAGGGTGCCCAGAGCAGCTGGGGCTGCCCCTGGATCCCTGGCAGTGCCCAAGGCCAGGCTGGACATTGGGGCTGGGAGCAGCCTGGGACAGTGGGAGGTGTCCCTGCCCATGGCAGGGCTGGCACTGGATGATTTTTGGTATCTTCCAACCCAAACCATTCCATGATTTAATGATGCTAACAATTTTAGATTATATGACCAAAAATGTCTGATGTGCTGCAGTGTCTGTGGAAGGAGGGTTAATGCAGATTATAAATGGAACGATAAAAGAATGAAGAGAACTAAAAATCCTCGGTCCTTGAAAGACGAAAATGTGTCTACTTTTATAACCAGCTGCAAGGGGGAATAGAAAACTACAAATTGCTCACTCAGAAGTCAGACAAATTACTTCCAAATGTAATTAGGAGCGGGTGCCCAAACAGCTGTGACATGCCAGGGACGAGTCAACACAGCTTTTGTGCCAGGAACTCTTGTCTTACAAAATCTTGTCTCACAAGATCTTGTCTTAAAAAGCCATCACAGTTCTCTGAAGGGCTTAACAAGTGGATGGAAAGGGACAGGGCTGTCACTGCAGCCTGTGAGTTCAGAGAGGCTTTGGACCAAACCTTTCACCAAAGCCTCTCTAGGAGATTGAGCAGCTGTAAAGGAGAGAAAGCTGCATGGGTAAAAATTGGGTTAAAAGATAGAAAATACCACCAGATATAAACCATCCATTTCATGCAGTGGAAGGAGATCTGCTGTGCTGTATCCATGAGATGTGTCCTGGGGACTACACAACTCAGCATTTTCATAAACAGCCTGGGAAGAGGAATAGTCTTTAATTTGCTGATGATATTAGTTAGGCTGCTAGAGATGAAAACTGGCTGTGAAGGACTGCAGAGAAACCTTCTGAGACAGCTGGAACAGGCATTAAGATGAGAAATGGGACTCACTGAGGAGTGATGCACATTCCAAAATCACAAAGAAGATGATGGACTCTGAGCTGACTCTGACCATGGAGGAACAAGACTTCATATTGCAATAAATAGTCTCATGAAAATGTCAGCCCAGTGCTCAGGAGTGGTCTAAAAGCTAAATAGGCTGTTAGAAAGTACTAGGGGAGAAATAGGAAAACAAAACAAAGCACCAGCAGACCTCTATAAATCTGTTGTGCCTGAAACTGCTTGTGCAGGTTTTCTCTACCCCTCCCTGATCCCAGGGAGGATAAAGCAGAGTGAACAAAGATTGAGAGAAACACAATAAGGTGGTTCAAAGTTTCGAAAGGGCTCTGGCTGGAAAAGGAGAAAATGAAGGAAAATGCAGCATAAGCTGATAAAATCGTGAGTGGAATGGAAAAGGGTGAGTGAGGAGAGATTGTCCCCCATGAGAAATGAGCAGATGAAGTTAGGAAATGGCAGGTTTCGAACAAGCAGAGGGAGCTGCTCCCTGACTGTGTTGGTTACCTGTGAGTACCTTTACTCTGACTCTTACAGGTGCTAAAAATGCCCGTGGAGCTAAGGGAAAAGCAGGAGACTGGGAAGGTGTCAATGTCCTTAAACTTCTTCTGCTGGCTGCTCTCAGGGGGACACAAAGACAGAGGAGTTATGGGCTGACCCAGCAGAGTCTGTCTTGTGTTCCTAAAAAAGAGAGGGTGAAAACCAGGTGTCCTGTCCACAGGACAGAGCCTGACATCACGTAAGTGGTGCTGGGCTTGTTCTGGGGTTGGGCTGCTCTGGTTCCTCTGATGAGCCAGGAGAGCCACACTGGGAAACTCCCTCCCATCACTGCTGTTGTTGTCAATAAAAAAAAAAAAATTAAAAAACATAATAACAACAGACTCCAGCACAGCAGTAATTTCGGGTGGCAGCCTCCATCCTCCAAAAGCCTGGTGAGCCTTTCCTGTTTGTTCGCTTGTTTACGTTAAAACCATTCCTGACAGTTTGATAACCCAGGCACAAAAACTATTTACCAAGCTCATTCCCTACAATGAGCAATAAGTGAGACAGCAATTGGAAATTTCAGAGGCTGCTGTAACACCACTCCAAGAGCTGTGTCTTTATCCCAATCTGCCTGTGGAGTGCAGAACGCTGCAGTGGGGCCAGGGGATGGGGTATTGCAGCTGACTGTTTCAGAAGGGCCTTAATGGGACTGACACTCTGCTCTGCTCATCTCAGATTATTTTTGAGGGGAATTTATAAAATGTGCCTCTGTGCAGAGGAGCGTTACTCCTGACACGCAGCAGCTGCACAGGAATATTTCCGTAGCCTGCTGCCTTCTGGGGATCAAAAATAGGGGCAGGAAGTTGTTCCTCTGCTTCAGAGCAGAGTTGGCTTTGTACATCCAGGAAGATATTACCTAAAAAACAGTGGAGTGCTGAGAATCCTTCTGTTTTTTGCTGGTGAGTCAGTGCTAGCCCTGCCTGGCAGTTGGGAAGCTTTCAGAAGTCAGCGAAGTAACAAGAGGCTGTGAACATCCTTCTAACCCACTTATTCTTCCTGTGTTCCCTATGTTGTTAGTGATCCCTTGCTAAGTCAAACAGACTTAACACAGCTGAAGAGCAATTTTATCTGCTGCTATTTCTGTGAGAGAGATGAGATTCCAGCTCAGCTGGTGTAACTTGCAGCTTGTGGGCATTATCTTGAAAAAACAAATCCATTCTTTTCTGAGGCTCCTTACGAGCTCGTTCTACTGACAGTAAAGTTTGCAGAAGGCCCACACATGCCACCATCTAATCCACAAGTGTGAAATTGGGGTGTATCAGTGAGTGAGGCTGCAGTTCGTGCTCATTCCATATCTCAGAGCTCTGTTACTGGTGTACTCTGATAAGGGATTACATGGAGTCGTGGCGTTGTCTTCCTCTGTGGAAGCCCCAGCTTCCATCCAAGCAGGAGCCTGGCCAGCAGCTATCACAAGATAGAGCTGTAGTTGTGATGCTCAGCAACTGCAGCACAGCTCCTGGATCCTCTCTGCAGGCAATGGAATCATTCCTCTGACTCCCATGGAAATAAAACACCACAGTGCTCTATCAGGGTTGGTGTCAGAGCACTTGGGTTGTTTGTGCTATTTGGGATTAGATCCATAGCTGGAATAAACCAGCCCTCCTCAGCAGCTTCTCTGGTTTTACTACACTTATTGGGCTTGTTGAATCTGAGGGCAGACAAGGCTCTTTGGATCAGGTTGTCAAATTTCATGCATAATTCATGATTTCATGCCCAGCTTTTCTTGGCAGAGCTATAGGCAGCCTCTTGATTTACGGCTCATTGTGACTGAACGTTGTCTGCTCTAAATTTACCCTCCAAATTCCTCCAGGAATGTACAAACCGGTGCTGTAACGCAACCACCTGTGCCTTGAACCCGGGAGCAGTGTGTGCACATGGGCTCTGCTGCGAGGACTGCCAGGTGAACCACGGGAAATGTCTCTTTTCTGGGTGGGGAGGGCAGAATTCCATGATTTTCCCAACTGCAGGGCAGTAAGCAAGGATGGAGGATGAGCAAATTGGTATCGATAAGCATTAAAATATTTGCATGTCATGTGAGCAATTAAAAAATTCTCAAAATATAAATTATTGAAGGAGCAGAGCAACAGACTTTTGAAATTGTCTGTGCTCTTTTTGGCCCCTCCAGCTGCTCATGCAAAACTTCTTTTTCAGGAACTTTTGTGTGCTTTAATTTTTCTCCTTCTTACATGGCAAGCAGTCATTAAATGCTGAACCTTGTTTTTTTGGGGAAGGCTCTTAAATTATTAATTCTATCAACAGCATATGTATTTTTAATAGCAGATCATCAGCTGTTGAGATCTCCTAACACTCCATAAAAGCCAACTTGCCACAGGCATTTACCTGTTTGAATTTTCAGACCATCCCTTGCCTATGGGCTAATAAAGCATCCAGCAAGGTAACCCACAGGTCTGGAGCAGCAAGGGTTCCCTACAGCCAGGAACTGCTTTTTAGCAAAATTAATCTTCATATTCTTTGCTTTTTACCAAAGGCAATGTGATTAAAATTCAGGGCTGCTCCCATCTTTCTGGCTGCTGATGAGATGTGAATGTTCAGACTGGCACATTCCACCATCGCCTACTGGATGCCATCAGATCCAAAAAAAATATCATTATCCATAGAAATCAGCACAGGGCAGGAACAGTTACATGGACTAGTCATGTGATTAAGTTTGAGAGATCTTGATGCCCATCACAGCAACATTTCCATGAGGAAATGTAACTCCATAGATTCATTCAGGTTCAAGATCTATTCAAGACCATTGAATTGAACCTTCCAACCTGGGAATTGTTTGGCATCTGAATCCAGGATCAAGTGGGCTGGTGGCTTCCTGAGCCCTAACACAGCCCAGTGTTCTGTGATCAGCTGCCCTGGATGGAAAGGTCTCTGATCCGACTTCTGCCCAGTGCTCCAGATCCTCCTTTCCAGGGTTTTTGTGTTCAGACACGATGGAGGAGCCACACTGCAAACATCAGGGCTGGGGTTGCCTTCTGGCCTGAGCCACATGAACCATGTGTGCAGCTTTGTCTGACCCTCCTTCCTGCCAAACCCTCCCAGCGTGGCTCAAATGAGCGTATTTAGAGCTGTGTAATCCCTGTGCTCTCCTCTGCAGTCAGCTGGGGCCGGGCCAGTGGGGAAATCTGTTCATGTGCTGCATGGCTGACCCAGCCATGGCACAGCCACTGAAGTCCTGTTTGTTTTGCAGCTCAAACCAGCGGGGATTTCTTGCAGAGAGTCGAGCAATTCCTGTGACCTGCCCGAGTTCTGCACGGGGGCCAGTCCGCAGTGCCCGGCCAATGTGTACCTGCACGACGGGCACGGCTGCCACGGCGTGGATGGGTACTGCTACAATGGCATCTGCCAGACCCACGAGCAGCAGTGCATCACCCTCTGGGGCCCAGGTGAGTGCCAGGACAGGGTCAGAGGTGCCACAGAGGCTTGGGGGGGGAAATCGAGATCTGGAGGGGTTTTATGCAGCGCCAATCTGTAGCTATTGTTTGAATAAGGAGGGAATGGCTCTGTGATTCATTCCAGCCTTGATTTGCTGTCGTGTTCAGTTCTTGCAGCAGGAGGTAACGAGGCCCGCGCTGCAACACGCTGCAAATGGAGAGGTGAACTCAGACAAATCATTTTCTCCTGACATCGAGATTTCCTGATGTCACCCCACAAAGTGCTGAATGCTCCTGGCAGTTTGAAATCACAGCCCTTTTCAGGCTGCTGTGTGAGCTTCCTCCTGTGCTCTAAACACCTCATCTGCAAAACAGATGTGTCTGCTCCATCCCCAGCCAGGGCTCAGCTTTTGACACTAACAAGAGACTCCTGGATTATTGTGTGTATTTTATTAACTGGTGTCACCTGTAAACTGCCTGCTGACAGTGCTTTTAGCAGGATGTGCACTGAAGCAGAAAGGGATTTCATTCTCCCATGGGAATTTGTTCCCTTTGTGCAGAAATCTGGTAACATGAGTTCTTGAGCTGTTCTCAGCATCTATGCCAGGAAAACTGTTCACCTTTCTGTAAAGCCCTGTGACCCTTCCACTGCACTGCAAGTATTAATTCAGCATTTTGCTGTGAATCCAAGTCAAGTCTCCTTCAGCATCTCTGACCCTCTCGCTCAAATTTGAAAACCATTTACCTCTCCTAAGGAGAAGCATCATTTAGAGATAGGTGTAATTATTTCTTTTAAACTAACTTTCCCAACTCCCTTAGCCTCTTGCAATTCAGTATCTCTCTCTTTAACTCTGCTCCAAAACTTCTGTATCAATATATTGGCACACAGATGTTTCCCTTGGTCAAAACCCTCCCCAGAACTCTACTGAGGAGTTTATCTGTTTCCTTCCCAGGGAACATGGACCTTTTGCAACCTCTCTTTAAAAGAGCATTAAAGCATCTCAAGAACCAACCCCAGTGGTACAGGCAGCAGGTCAGCTTGGCCACATGGGTATAAGAACACGTTCAGGAGGAGTTCCAGTTCAAAATTAAACTCCTCACGTGGAACAAAGCGTGCCTCTGATCCACTCCCCCGAATCCCACGCGCGTCGTAGAGTTGATATGAGCTCATCCAGCCATGGACAATTATAGCCTCCAGTCTTAGTCAGACTGGGAGTTCTAATCCCTGGATACAGAGACATTTTCTCTTGTAGAAAGCAGAAATCTCCTCCTGAACCAGTTTCCCATGCCGTGGAAAGTTACTTGGTCAGGCTGTTTGTGGCTGAGAAGAATTCCTCTAAAGGTCAGGGAGCTGAATTGCAGCAGCTCCTTGCCAGGTCTGTTTCCTAACACAGCAAGTCCTCCAAAGCCCTGGGCTCCCCTAATTCTTTCCTGTCTTCTTTCTTGGGACTATTCAATATGGGGACTGCTGTGTGTGGAGGCTCCAGGGTCCAGGCTGAGGGGGTCTGTTAATGAGAAAGATGTTTTGTTAAGACCAGAGTTCAAACAGACTTCTACTGGAATACCCTTTGGTTTTGTCTTGGGAAGGCCCAAGGATAAGGATTTTAAAAAGGGAGGATGGGACCTGACCAAACCTGAACTGAAAGTCTTAATTCTTGCCACATTTTTGGAAGTAGGAATTAAAAATAATCACAGAACCACAGAATGGTTTGGGTTGGAAGGGACATTAGAGACCATCTCATTCCACCCCCTGCCCTGGGCAGGGACACCATCCACTAGAGCAGGGTGCTCCAAGCCCTGTCCAACTCGCCTTGGACACTTCAAATAATGCCTGTATTCTGGATTTAGAGACTAGGGGTGCGAATATTGACTGCTTTATCACACATCTGGCTGAAATGGGAGCTGGCAGCTGTGGGGTGGAATAGGAAGAGAGCTGCGTGGCTCTCGCAGTTAGAAAAATATCATGGTACAGGTAAAAAAAACCCTACAGATCTTTCCAGCCTTGCTTGCAGCACAAAGAGCGATTTGACATTCTAAGGTGTTGTCTCTGGACTTGGTATCAAAAATATACATTGTAACCTTTTACCAGGTTTTTGTATCTGATTAGAACTGTTTTTCACAACTGCCTGCGTTGGAGTGAAGTTGTTTTGTGGTTTAAAAATAAAAAAAATCTCCCCCTTGAAGAAAAAACAGATCACAGTTCATTTTCATTCTCTCCTTATTTTCTTCTTCCCAGTAGGAGAAAGCCATGCAGAACAAAATACAATAACTTTTCCTAAAATAATATTCGGTATATTGAATTCCTTATTGATGTCTTCCCTTGTACATCTTTCTTTATTCATCAGGTTACAGATGTCCAGAAGCCCAATGATAAATGTCAATCTTCATATTTTTAGATCTATTTAAAGGAAAATGATGAACACTGTCAGAGCTTGTTTACATTAGGCTGAGCAGTAGGAACCTGTTTCCAGAAAAGCACTTATGTTTCCTTGGGGTTGTTTTTGTTGCTCTCAACACAGTGATTCAGATAAAACAGAGGAGTATTTTTTGCTCTGTCTTATCTGCATGGAAGGCTTGGTGGGAAGGAGAAGGGAGGAGCTCCTGGGGACAATCTCTGAAAATAGCCATGAATTCCTCTTAGAGCCCAGGCTGATTCCAGTCTGGTCCCAGAACACACAGAATTCTCCATTCTCTCTCCCACCATAATTCATGTCATTTTTATCCTTGAGGAGCAGGAACTGCTTGTGACCTTTTTTGTTCCATATTGAAAAAAAAAAAAGAAAGGCACTGATCTGACCTATTGATAGCAGTGACTGAAAAATACATCGACAGTGATGCTTCGTGTGATGTCTGTGACTCCACTGGCATTTTCCAGGAGAAACAGCACTCAGACAGAGCTGCTTAAGGCAGAGTAATCACTGATTACCAAGGAACAGAAGATTCTCAACTTCAGATTTGTGGCTTTTTCTACATTGACAAGAAAATGATTCTTCAGGGAAGTTTGTCAATGTATTTTCCTATGGTTCCCCAAGTGGGAAAAAAGCAATAATTTTGGGGAGCCAATGGCAGGCATTGACTTAATAATTAGAACACATTTAAATGTGTTGCATGGACATGACCATTTATTTAGGCAGGAACATTCTTAACTTAGATGTCAATATTTGTTGCTGTGTAAGAACTTTGCAGGTTTTGCCAGCTACAGCCCTACAGAGACAAAATAAATGGGCTGCCCACCTCAGATATCTGACCAAACCATTGCTGACCTACAGCCCACCTCAGATATATGACCAAACCATTGCTGACTGGGGTTTGAAAAAATGCTAATTGTCCAAGCACTGCAAAGATCTGAATTCAGTGAAATCAAACTATTTGGATCATCACAGATTTATGGCGAGGCCTTTTCTTCTGGAGATGGGAAAGATATTAAATCATATTCTCAGGGGTAGTGACATCATCCTCCTTAAATGCAAAAAAATGCTCAACCCCATCTTGCTCTTGCCCAGACAGAACAGGGATCACCAGGATGGGGAGAGAGGCCAAGGGCAGCTTGTGGAAAGTTTCCTTTGCATCACCAGTGCAGCAAAACAAACTTAATGAGCTGAAACCCAGATCACACGACAGAGAACTGTGATTTTTATGCTTATATTTATTTGCACAGTTATTCGTGGTGCTGGCTGGCACAGCCTGAGCAACAGAACTCCAGCCTGTTACTCAGAGGTTGTTTTTTCCCCTCTCCCCACCCACAGACAGCTGGGAATTGAACTGAAATATCTCCCTTTTCTGCTGTCAGCCTGACAGAGGATGTTTCTCTTGTTCATGGAATCAGCACCATGGTCAGAAATTTCCCTCCTTCCTTTCAGGAGACTGTACTGGTGTTTTCCCATGGCAGCAGGTCTGAAATGACACAGCGTTTCTGTGCCCCACGACATCTCTTTTTTATTATTTTAATTTTTTGCAGCTGCATAGGTCAATATACACATTTGGAGAAGAAAACCCCAGCAGTCTCCAGGCTGCCAACTGCAGTGGTGAGCTTTGACCTTCTGCAGCTTCCAATGGCTGATTTAATCCCTTCAATGAGGCTTGGCGTGGAAAGGCTGACAGGACTTTAATTACAGGGTCATGATACCATAATTACCAATAGCAAAGTGAAATAAACTCTGCTCATCCAGCTCAAACCACTTAATAAATACCAGAAATCCTTCACAAATCGTTTTGCCTCTGCGTGCAGAGGTAGAAAATAGAGGAAAACAGGACTTTCTGCTTCAGTTTATGTGGTGCAGTCGTGATAAATGGGTTTCCTCCAGAAACACAACATTACAATTCTCTTCCTTAAGCATCCTCTGAAAACCTCCTTTTAACTTGGTAGCTCCATCTGTTCAGCGTCTTGCACTCTGATATGTTTCCATCCATAAAAAAGTCCAAATATTGTGAGAAGCCAGTGGGGAGAGGGAACAGCCATCTGAATCCCAAGCAACAGCGTGTCTTGGTTGGATACCAAAGGCAGAAATTGAAGCTGGGTTTTGGTTTCTAGGCTGCAGATGATCATTGGGTACCAGGTGTTTTCACACACAGACTGCTCTGAGCCTGGCAGGGGAGTGGTTTTTTGTGCTCCACGAGATCCTTTTTCTTGTCAAGTGTTATTAGCTGGAGTTAAAGCTCAGTGTCTGAGCCCTGCAAGGACGCTGCAGATGTGCTTTCCTTCCTGCGGGCTGCTTTCCATCATCTCTGCAACACTTTTGCATTCAGGAAAAAAAATCAACCACACACAAAACTTTCACCAGGTGAGAGAGGAAGAAAAACGCCTTAAACTCAGTATTCAGTGAGTGCTTTCCCTTTTTAAAACCATTTTTAGAATAAGCCTTTGTTACATCCCTTGCAGTCAGAGCACAGGACATGAGCATTCATTTGGCTTTTGGCAGCTTTGGGAGGGGACACCACTGAGGGGACAGCGTGTCTGGGCTCTGGGCTGCTGTGCCACATCTCCAAGGGAGCATCCAGCCACTGCAGTTCCAGGGCATCTGCTCAGTGAGCTGGGCCACCAGGCTCCTGGCCAAAAACAAGACCCAGAGCAGCTGCATATGACCAGGGCTGCACAAGCTGGTCCTTGCACACGTGGGAGAAAAAGCAGCTTTGGAAAAAGCAGCTTTCCTTGGCCCCTTGCTCACAGCAGGTTTATTCCCTCCCCTCCCCAGCCCTTCTAAAGCTGCTGTGGAATATGCACATGGTAATGTTTGTCTCAAGCTGAACTGGGAATGTGCCCACCCTGGAAAGATGAGGAGGTATCCACATGCTGAAAATGGAAATGTAACTTTTGCTTTTTTTTACACAGCGCCCTGGCTGGATGCTTTTGTTGATTTTTTTGATTATTGCTTGAACTGTAATGAAAAGGAATTGAAAGAATCCTTTGTGAGTCCCTTTTAATAGTTCCAGATTTGAAAAAATATTCTAAACTCAGCAAGCTTGATTGTAATCTTCCAAAGAATTTCAAGCTCTTGTCCTTCTCTCCAGGGAACCTACAGCTCATATTCTGTTCTTTCTGTGCCTTTCTTTCTGAATTTTCCAGTTTCAGCATGTAAAAATGTTAGAAGGAAAAGAGGGTGCCATCTTAAGCCTCTCCAAGTTTTAATATTTTGTCCTTAATAGCATTAGATTGCTGTTCAGCAGTATATAATATTAGTCAAGCTTCTGACTGTGAAATGCAGATAATTAATTGAAGTATTAATCTCTGAGTTTTTAGTGAAAAGATCCACACTGGCTGGAAGTTTTACAATCATATTTGTATGTTCTTCTCCAGGAATCTGACCCCCCTTTTTTTTTTTAAAGAAAAAAAAAGAAAGAACGTTTTCCTCTTTGAAGGCTTTCAAATGAAATCTTCAGGCTGGCTTAAATAAATGCTCTGTTTTACCCACAGTTAGAGGCATACACACTTGGAAGTGGCTCAAAACATTTGACAAAATGTAGCATTAGTTGAAATATTCTGTCTCTGGTAAAGATCAGGAACACTGCAGAAATGGGATATTCTCAGCCTTTGGGCTATCACGTCACTTGCTGCCAAGTTCTTTTTGCTTTAGTTTGGCTGATCTATCAAAAGCACAGAAATGCAGCTAGCAGCTCTCTGATCAGTGTTTTAGCCAGAGTATCTCCTCAGCTCCTTTTCTGCTCAAAGCCAGTCTCCCTGTTGGAGCAGTTGGAATGTTGGTAGTGACTCGATGGTGCTATTAATTATTTTCATGGAAAGAAAATACAGAGTTGTAAAGAGCCCTAACTAAGGGCCTCTTAATCTTGCAAGAAGCGGCAATTATTGGCTGGAAATGAAAGTCACGCTTCACTGTAGAACAGAGGGATTAAATTCCAATACACAGACCAATGAATTGTTGCAGCAGTCAAACCAGGGAAGCAGATCCTTCACCTCTTCAACATTCCAGGTGAACGGGTGCATCTTCCCCTAGAAGATATTCTATAATTGGTTATAATCTGATGGGGAAATGGGCAGGAGATTGTGTATAAAACATTAGAAGAGATGTTCTAATAGTACCCTTGAACTTCTGAAGTGCAGGGATGAATAATCTGCCTGCACAAGCTTTTCCAGTCTTCCTCCCACCGGCGAAGTCCCTTTGCCGTTAGGATATGTCTCCATCAGAAAAGACCACACTGGATAAGAGCCAGATGCTGCCTGTCCTCCCAGATTCCCACTTCCACCACCATGGTCGAAATGCCCCTCCTTTCGTGTCAGTCTTTCTTCTCAGGAGTGCATTTCCTGAGGATTAAGGTGGGATGGGTTCCTTTCCTCTCCCCAGTGCTTCAGCCTGAGTTAACAGCAACACATTGCCCTTTGCCATGTCAGGTCCTCATACCTTTACACCCAGCTTACAACTGGATTTCTTCTGTTTTCTTGTTCTGAATTGCAGTCAAACAGGCCTTTCTTGAAAGAATTTTCTTTCGGGTCTCACTAGAACCACGTGGACTCCTGCAGAAAGAAGGGAGTTAACTTTCCAGCTGGCCTTTGCTTGTCTCCACCAAAAAAGATTTGGCATTTGTTAAAAGTTTTTGTGTCCTGGGAGGATTGGCAAGAGGGGTATCACCTTGAGAAATCCTGGAAGGGATGGAATTCTGCACTGTTTGTTGCTCAGCACTGCCAAGAGAGACAAACAGCACTGGCAATCCCACACATCCAAACTCTTCCATTAGCATGCGGATCCAGCACCGCTGTTTTGTTGGGCTTCATCAACATGCAGCTCACATCCCCCCTTTCCCCTAAAGCACCAGTGGAGCTCAAAGGAAATTATTAAAAACACCTTGTATGAAATGAAAGTTCTGATTAGGTTTTGTTTCAGGTGCAAAACCCGCTCCTGGGATCTGCTTTGAGAGAGTCAATTCTGCCGGCGATCCTTACGGCAACTGCGGGAAGGACTCCAAGAGCTCCTTTGCCAAATGTGAACCCAGGTAGGACCTCTCCCTGCAAACACAGCAACAGGTGCTGGGAGAGGGCTTGGAACGTTCCAGATGATTCACCTAATCTTTGGTTGTGTTCATTTCCATCAGGGATGCAAAGTGTGGAAAAATCCAGTGTCAAGGAGGAGCAAACCGACCTGTGATTGGTACCAATGCTGTTTCCATAGAAACCAACATCCCACTCCAGGAGGGTGGCAAGATCCTGTGCCGTGGCACCCACGTGTATTTGGGGGATGATATGCCCGATCCTGGGCTTGTGCTGGCAGGAACCAAGTGTGAAGATGGAAAAGTAAGATTCTGGAATACCCCCAGCCAAGGGGAACATCACTACCCTCATTCTGCCAAGTGTTTTGTACTTCTTTTTTCTTTGGGATTTTTTTGTTCCCCCCACAAAAATAATTGCTTCTCATGCTCAGACTGAGACACATTGTACTCCCTTCTGGCCACTCTTCTGGGTTATAGATTTGCAGATGCAAATGTGAGCAACCTGGTCTGGTGGAAGGTGTCCCTGGACACAGCAGAGGGTTGGAAATACCTTAAAGCCCATCTATTTCCAACCCAAACCATCCTGGGATTCTGTGCACTGCAAGTTGCTTAAGTTTATAAGTGATTTTTTGAAGACAGTCCCAAGTTTCTGCCCATGGAAGCTTGAGGTTTTCTGCAAAATAAGTGCAGCAAAATACATTACAGGCTTATTAGTGAATTTCTGAGTTCGATGTATTCACTTTCCCAGTGTCTCAGGCATTGCAAAATTGTCATTAACTTCACTTTAGGTTTCAAAATGTATTTTATCTTCTGATTATGGCTCTTCCCTTCTTTTTTTCATGCAGGAAAACTTATCTCTGTATGCACTCTTAGAAAACTCTAAACCCATTGATGCTCAGCCACCAAAACTGATTTTTGCAATTGTGTTTTGTGAACTTTGTGAATTATCCACTGTGAGTGCAGCCCAAATTTCACATGGCTGTCTCATTCTAAGTTTTTCTTCTGTGAGAAAAGGAACTGAGAAAGAAGGGAGGCAGCCATGAGTTTACAGGGGGAGGAGGAATGGAAAGCAGCCCAAGAGCTATTGAAATGAAGGAGGTTTCCACACCCTCAGTGGATTGCTTGCAAAAAGGAGGAAAAACGAGTGCTTTGATAATTTGTGGTAAATTCAAGTAAGCCTCTGAATTTCTGAATGCTTTTGAATTATGTTGGATTATCTCACTGCACTGGGAAGGGGTTTGAAATCCATCCCCAGTGAAACCACAGCTCTGCTACAGGAAAACAACCCTTAGAGCATTTCGAAGTCAATCTGGTATAAAATGTCTTTTCAAAGGCAACTCAGTGCTGAGAAAGCACCCCATTATATTTTACTAATGAGTATTTAATCTTTCTAATCTATCTAATCATACACATCCACACTATAGAATACACAGGCTAATACTTCTGAAATTGTATGTTTTACTTTGAGGACATTAGTGCATTTGTATTATGGATTAAGAATATGAATTTAAATATTCTTGGGTTTTCTCAACTGGAGATGCACAATTTGAAATGCAGCCATTTTAATGTGATCAGAATTCTGGGAGCTGCTGCACTGTGAATATTTGAATTGTGAATACTGCTGTAATCAGACCATATTCTCTCCATGCCTGCATGTTGATGCCAATTCACTCTAATTTCCTTTCCATTTTTCCTTCTCCCCAGGGGATAAGTGCCCTGATTAAGCATCCCTGTCGCCTCCTTCAACACTATTCCCAGCTTAATGCTAATTATTGTGACTGACTTTTACTACTACTGAACTGCACTGCAGTTAAACATGAGCAAAAATGTGCAGTGTGGGGCTTTTTGACCTTTTTTGTTGTCAACATAGCATAGGAACAGTTATTCCAGTCCTAATTTCTTCTTTTTTCAGTTTGGAGTAGGGTAACTTGTCATTACTGACATCCTCATCAGTTGTGTGGTTGTTTGATGTTATTATTACTCGGCACTAATCTTGCTTAACCTCAATTTTCAGCTCCATTGGCAGAGTAAAGTTTATCTGCAATGACTGGAAAACAAAAACAAAAATTGAATTTTACTCCCGTGCATATGCTATTTGTTTACTTCCATTCCCTATAAATATTAAATGTTAAATAGGCTTGGTTTGTATATGACACCAAAAGGAAAAATTGTTTAACTTGGAAAAACTTACAAAGCTCTTGGTTTTCCTGGAAAACAATGATGAGCCTATAAAAATCAGTGATCTCACTTCAATATTCACCTACTCTGGGTCCAGTTTCTGTACTGGAATGAAAAATATTTCACTATTTATATAAAGAGAACTCTGATAATTTACACCATAAGCATCTAAAGCTTTCCTTGAGGAATCATCTGCTGCTGTGAAGACACAAAGGCAGACAGAGCAGGGACCTGAAGGAATCCTGCTCAGTGCATTCCTAGTCCTGAAAAAAATGCAAATTACTGGTTTTTTAATTGGCTTAAAAACCTCCCAAACCCCAGGGTCTCCCCACTAGTTCCACTTGAGTGGAACTGTGAAGGTTTGCTTGCACAAGCTCAGCATATCAACCACTATGAACTGTGTGTGGAACCAGGGCTGGCCAGGAGAGAAGAATTCAACTTGCTCAGATTTGGGGTTAAAAGACTTTAAAAGGGCTGAGGAAAAGAAGAACAAGACACCCAATCCTGGTGTCCTTTGTGTCCATGTAATTATGTATATTTGTGTGTTGGGAAATCTTTAACTGCTGCAAGAAGGGATATGATGCCCTGGGAGCCCCAGCAGTTCTGTCCCTATTAAAACTCCTTTTCCCTGATTTTGTAGATCTGCCTGAACCGCCGGTGCCAGAACACCAGTGTTTTTGGGGTTCATAAATGTGCCACCAAGTGCCATGGACGTGGGGTAAGCATCCTAGGAAACCATTCTTTTACAATCACTCCATAACCACTGGACAAGAAATCACTTTATGGAATGGCTTTGGGATCTATAATTGCCTGCAATAGATCAGTCAGAGTCACTGCAATACATTTTTATGATGTATTTCCATTTTCGCTGTCCCTTATAGGAAATGATTTTTATTTGACAAAGAAGTGTTTATCAGGGAGCAATTATCTCGTTCCTAATTGACAGCCTGTGATACAAAGGAATCTTGTAATCCTCAAAGCAATTTGAAGTCTAACCCTCCATCATGAAGAATTCCTATTAAAAATCAAAACTACAGTTTCTCCGTAGATACAAAGAAGTTGAAATTTTTGAATTGAGCGTATGAAGCATTTGGATCGAGAGGGAAATGAGACAGCATTTCCAAAACTATTAAAATAAAGTCAAACCATATTGACGAGTTTTGTGCATGAAAGTGGTGCAGAATGGAAAATGTGATGATATCATTTAATAATATCAGTGTTTTGAAACCCAGTTTATATTATGACAATGTTAATTATGTCAAGCTATGCCTTATTAACCTTGATTTGCTGATGAGCTGTTTGTTTCTGTGAAAAGCTGTGGCAGCCACATTGGAAGAGCCATAGAAATTCACTCTCCTCTCCTGAGGAAGGATTTTAATTTGCTTTAACTTATTTTATCACCCTGAATTTGCAAAACTGAGCAGTGTTGATGGTGCTGCCTCTTATCATTGAGCTGGAATGAGCAGAGCCTTGGACTGGCATTTTTTATGTCTGTACAAACAAGAACCTCCTTGGTGGCAAAATTGACCTCGTGGAATTGTAAATGGGAATTCCTGCAGTGCTTTAATTTAAAAAATAATGCTTAAGAAAGTACATTTTTAATTATCTTGCTGTCTTTGAAAAGTAATTTTTTTTTTTTTTAATTTTACATGACCACAGCCAGTCTGAGCTCTGTGAATATTTTAGTACTCTGCAGACACAGGCAGCACAGTGTTTCTGAAATCCTGCCAAGCTGACCTGGCCAGAATATTGCATGTTCAGAATAACCCAGACTCCTGTGAACTGATTTGTGTCTTACTGAAAACTCAGTTATTGATCTGTGCTGTGGGTTCTCCATGGTGGTGGCAGATCAGTGATGGTTGGGGCTGGCACAGAATTTAGGAGCTTATTGACAACGAAGCCTAAGCCCAAAAACTTCATTTACAAAGTGATTTGAGCACCTAAATGTGACTGTGCCATCTCTGTGTTCAGTTTGGGGCCCCCCAGGACAAGATATGAAGGGGCTGGAGCGTGTCCAGGGCAGGGAACGGAGCTGGGAAGGGGCTGGAGCCCCAGGAGCGGCTGAGGGAGCTGGGAAAGGGGGTCAGCCTGGAGCAAAGGAGGCTCAGGGGGGACCTTGTGGCTCTGCACAACTCCCTGACCGAGGGTGGATATCAGGAAAATTCCTGCATGGAAAGGTTTGTCCAGCCCTGGCACAGCTGCCCAGGGCAGGAGTGGAGTCCCCATCCCTGGAGGGATTTAAAATCCATGTGGATGTGGCAGCTGGGGACATGGGTGGCCTCGTCAGTGCTGGGGAATGGTTGAAGATCTTAGAGAGCTTTTCCAACGCGAGCAGTTCTATGATTCCGTGTATTCTGTCGATCCAGCACAAAACTTTAAGCTCTGTATTCACCACACACCAACTACTTGAGGAGTAGCAAAAGGAAATAATGAGCGTTTGGACTGTGAGACCTCCTGAGGGAAAAGCCCTGGATCTCCTGGCTCCTTCCCCTCTGTGCAGCAGGAACAGGCTGTGTTTGGGATGGGCTCCAGTCCTTCAGAGCTCTCTGATCCCTCAGGGGGCACTGGATAGATCAGGCCTTGCAAGCTGTTCTCTAACTCAGATTAAAACCACTACAACACGGAGGACTGTATCTTTACAGACAGTGCAAGTGTGATATCAAAGCTCCCTGAGGGTTTCCTCAGCCCTATCCCAGTTTCACAGGCTTCTCCAGCAACTGGTTCATCTTAGAGCCATGGAGAAATCCGTACTGGGCCCAGTGCAAGCCCTTGATGGAGAGGAGTGCTCGGGCAGCTGACAAAGCTCTACAGCCTCCACAGCACAGAGAGACTCCTGCTGCTGTGAAGGCAGGAGGAACAGGAGTTAACAGGCAGATAGTGCTGCTGCTGCTGGAAGCAAAGGGAGAAAGACTTAAGAGGTGTCTGATTATCCTCATACTACTGACGTTGCCAGCTGGGGCAACTCCAACGATTACCTGCCAAAGAAATAATGGTTTTTAGGATCCCTCTTACTCCGTGGCGAGTGGCTCTTTGCCACCTTAGTGTGCAAGAGGCAGCTATCAGCACATCTCCTTTCTTCCCTAAGTTTTATTCCTCTCTGATGTGTCACTGTCTGATTAGAAGCCCTTATCAGCCAGGGCTGCTCTCGGATGTTCTTTATGTTAAGCCATTTGTCTCTTTTTGCAGGTCTGCAACAACAAAAAGAACTGTCACTGCGAGGCTGACTGGGCCCCCCCGTTCTGTGACAAGCCAGGCTTTGGTGGCAGCGTGGACAGTGGGCCCATCAGACAGGCAGGTCCGTGGGAATTCAGGCTCCACCTGTTGTTTCCATGATAAAAAGTGGAAAAACAAAGTGGTGTCTTGTAAGCAATGAGCTTTGGCCAACCTCAGAAAGAATTATTTCCACACATTGTTAATTTTACAGGATTTGATTATTCCATGCCGATTTTTCCCCAGAGTGTTGGAGCTTTAGCGACCTCAAAGAGATGTTTCTGATTCATGTTTGAGTCCATGACAGCACAAGCAGTCTCCTCACAAGTACATTTATAAATTAAACCTTGATGGGAAGCAATGTCTGTTTTCATAAGAACAATGCTATTCTAAACCAAAATGGATTCTCTTCTCTGCGTGCCAGATGCTGCAGTGAGTGGCAGTGCTGAATTTATGACATCATGGTTATTTCCATGACAAAGCTTCCCATCATGATTTCACTACTGACAGATCATTTTTTTTAAAAGATAGCAAAGAAACCCTGGTCAGGCACTAGCAAGCTCTTGGAAGGAGTTAACTCCACGTGTTTTGTTGCAGACAATAAGAGTTTGACCATAGGAGTGTTGATAACCATCCTGTGCCTTATCTTTGCTGGATCAATCATGTACCTCAAAAGGAAGACTTTCATGAGGTGGTTGTTTACAAGCAAGAAGACAACAATAGAGAAATTAAGGTATGATCATTTCCCTAATTAAATTCCAATAGATATTATGGAAAGGAAGCAGTAAACAGAGCAATTCCTATCACCGTGAACGTGTTAAAAAGAGCCAGACTTGACAAAAATATTAACCAGATATTAACAAAGTGTTTTCCCTGGGTTAGTTTAATTTCATTGATAGGCAGTAAATAATGGAGGTATTGGTTTCAATATATCCCTCTTTCCTTTTGGGATGAAAAATTAAGCAGCAATGGAAGTATTGCTTTTATTTTCATTTGCCTGAAATAGTTTCATTACATTGCGTAGCCTTTTATCTAAACTCAGTTGAGTGAGCTGAAACTTTCCTATTTGAGGTCATTACTGTTTAATGTTAGATTCATTAGAATACTCTCCTGGGTGTTACAAAGCTGCATTTCCACAGATTGCAGAAGCTAATTTAACAGACTACTGGTTTCTAAAAAATCAATATTTATTTGTATTCTTGCAGGAGTGCTAGACAATTTTTACTTTCCTTGTTTAGTATAACCAGGCAGAAAGTCCTTGCAAAATCCCATTCTGAAAAGAGGCTCCTGTTGAAGAAAATGTTATAAAGCAGAAAGTTGTGTTCAACAATTAAACCTTTGTATTGCAGGTCTGTGAGTCCAGCAAGACCTTCCAGTTCATCTGAGCCAAATCATGTTCGTACCACGTCTATTAGTAAAAACCTCATCACAAAGCCACAAAATACAACTGTACAAAAAGTGAGTCCCTAAATAGTTTTTGTAAAAAAACCAGAAAACCACATCATGTATTTTGCATCTCAATTAAGTGATTTATTATAATACAATAATTACATGAACTTAGTATCATGTAGGACTAACAGTAAGTAAAATAGGAGAGGATGTAGGCTTCAAAATACATTTCTGGCTTCCCATTTTAAGACAGGTGGAGATGTCCAGTGCAGAAAATAAATAGTTTTGTCTCTAAGAGAGAAAAGCAAGGGACTAACATGGATTTTAAAGTAGCAGTAGGCCAGGTTTGATGGGGCTTGGAGCAACCTGGTCTAGTGGGAAGTGTCCCTACCCATGGCAGAGGGTTAGAACAAAGTGCTCTTTAAGGTCCCTTCCAACTGTGATTCTGTGCCAGCTCTTGAAATTTATGACTTTGGTTGGATGGTTTTTCCCAGAGAGATGGCCCGAGGCGGCCGCTGCCCTATCAGATCATCGACATCAGCGACCCTGTGAAGACACACGAGGTGCCACCACTAAAAACACCCCAGCGAGTGCTGCCACCCCTTCCCCAGCTGCCAGGCCACCAAGCTGGGCCTGAGAGACCCCTGCCAGCTAATCCTTCACTGAGGTTCTCCCAGGTAACCACTGATTTACTTCTATTTAATATTTACTCTGTGAGTGTCTGGAGAAATGAAGTATTTTCTCATCTTTCATGCTGCCCTTTTCCCACAGTTTTTCCTTTTTACTTTGTGTGAGTTTAGAACTGCGCTGTAGAAAAATTGCTTTGTGGTAAGTGGGGCTGTGACCCTAAAATTTAGGATCCTGAACTCTGTCTTCACCGCTCAAAAGACAACAGAACAAACAACTTAGAGGCAAACACAGGCTCCTCTCTGCAGCTGCCCAACCAGAGGGGAAACTGCATGGTTAGTGGGGTACCAAACACAGAGGGAGAGTTTAGGGAGTCACATTGCAGATGTCATGTGCAAGAGCAAAAGATTTCTTAGCTTGATGTGCTCGTGCCCTGCCAAGGGCTGCACTGTTTTCCCAGGACGCAGACCTAAAAAACACTATTTCATGTAGACACAGCTTTCATTGTAATGTTTAAATAGAAATGGTAAATATTTTTTATTTCTTATTTTTGAAAAGATGCATCTCAGGCTGATAGGGTAGATGAAGCTGCCTGTGCAGTTGTCTGTATTAAATAGTGTCTTTTCTTGTCACTGGCTGCTCTCTTTTGGTGGCATTTGTGGAGTGACTGTTTCTAAGCAAAGCACCCAGGCAGGCAGCGATTCCTGCTCTGCAGTTGTGGTGCTGTTCTGGAAATACTACAAGGTTAAAATGAAGTGGATGTTGTCACCACCCGGCTCTCAGCTGCAGGAGCCCTGAGAGCTGCTCTGAGACCCTTTCCTGGTGATGGATGGGAGGATATGGCTCTGAGACAGTGCTGGAGTGCAGGGCTTTGAAAAGGAATTGGAAAAATAGCAGAAGCAAACAGGGATGAGAGAGGCTGCCCAGAGAGGTTGCCAGGGTGCCCAGAGAAGCTGTGGCTGCCCCATCCCTGGAAGTGTCCAAGGCCAGGTTGGATGCTTAGAGCAACCGGGGATAGTGGAAGGTGTCCCTGCCAGTTGTGGCAGCAAATGAAGTGTACCTAGATTTAATTTTTTCTAAGTCTGAACATTGTATCACTCAGGTTAGACCAAATCTACCAAGTGCAGCCAGTTTATTATTTGATTTTTCATCTTCCCCTTTTCCATCTTGCCAGTTGTTTTCCTTTCTGGGGAGTAAGAAACGCTGATTCTTTCTAAAATTAGTTTTGTAGGGAATCTGAAGCAGTACTGATTCCTGATGCTTGTCTTTAGCTCCCATAGTTTCATTGTCCATTTTCTTGCATTCTCTAACGTTCTGCACAATTCACAGTGGTCAAAGGGAAGGCTTTAAGTGCAAGTGCTTTTCTGTTTCTTAAGCAGAATACAGATGGAGAAAAGGCTTTCCAAGGAAAAGTAACCATTTCTCATTCTGAGGCTGCATCTGCACCTGCCCCAGCCTCACTGCACGTCCCAGCAGCCCAGTGCTCCCCTACAGCTCACGTTCCTAAATCCTTGTGCTTCAAATCCCACCCAAAGTGCCAGGTGGAATACCAGATCTGCAGTACTAACATTTGCAAAGACTGACAGATCTGAAACTGCCAGAAAGCTTTTCAGCTTGGCAGCTCGAATTAATTGTGACCGTTCCTTCATCAAGCGAAATACCACCATTTTCAGTCTCTACATGGAACACAAGTAGGACAAACAGGGCATCAGCTCCAGGAAGCCGAGGATGATAGAGCAAGAATGGATTCTTTCAAAATAATATCATAACCTCAATATTGTCAGAAACAGCTACTTTTTATATCAGAGGGACACAAAAAGCACTGTATGGGAGAAAATCATTCATTCTTAAGTTAAACTTTTTTCCCTCAAAGCTTGGAAGTAATAAATTAGCTGAAGAATAGTTCTGGATAATAAATATAGATACTACTTCATGTATTGCTTCAGCTCTTTCTTGGAAGCACATCCAGCAGCTCAGCAAGGGGAAGGACTTTAAAAATCATTGCCACATTCAGGATGTCACCCAGATGCTCAGTGCTGCAGGATGGTGCTGAGGAGGAGTGTTCACCATAAAACTTCCTTTCTGTTGTGAATAAAATAGTTAAAAAACAAAGACAACATGGAAAACCCCAACCAATCAACCAAACAGAAAATCCTCAGCGAATTAACTGTTGCCAAGTTTAATATTTCATTATCTTTTGAGTGAAAAATAGCTTTTCCTTCGTTCAGATGCCCTTGCAAGGCAAACAGACTTTATTTATGGGCCAGACTCATAGTCAATATAAATCAGCAGAGCCCCATGTGATTCAAGGAAACAGGGCAGGTTTATCCTAACCATGGGTTCAGTCCAGGCATTTGGATTTGATCTCTTCCCCTTGGTTTTGTTACCTTTAACATTCAATTGCTGCCTTTGACACTCTCATCCTCTTATTACCAAGATATATCTAATATTTTACAGCTGATCCTAATTGTAGGAAATAGAACTTTGTGGTTTCACTTTTTCCTCAGTAAAACAGAGCTCAGCTCAGCTCCTGCTCCTTCTGCCACAGTTGTCCTGGGAATACCTCTCCTGTGGCACCTCAGCCTGGCTGTAGACACAGAGGGTTTTCAGTTGCTTCTTTAAAAATCAGTGGAAAAAACCTGGAATTTCATGCACCTGATGTCTTTGGAGCTGCTCAGTATGAGAATTACGCTTTTCATTCCACCATTTAAAACAACGCTTCTGCAAGCAGAGCCTGAATGCATTAAATGCCAGGTTGTGGATATAAAACTGGACAAAGAAATCCATCCATAAACCCTTTGTGTTGAAGGGCTGAAGCTTTTTAGGGGAAGAATTGGAGAAGGGAGGGAGAGGAAGCAGAGCTCTGGTGGTACCGTGAGCTGTGCTGTAGATTCCCAACACATCAAAGGCCCTGCAAGGCCTCACATGTGTTAGCACACGGAGTTTGGATTCTCCTGTGGCACAGAAAGAATAGAGAAGCCCCTCCTGTAATCAGTCTGAAGAAATAAATCCCATCCCCCAAAGAGCTTTTCCTCTGCTCCTCAGAATGTGTGTGTTCCTGGCGGCATCTCCTTTCCATCAAGTGCTGCTCCGTTTTGCTTCATCTCAGCCACCATTTAGTCTCCATTTCCATTTTGATCAGAATTCCCTCCTTTTTTAATTTTTCTCTTTCATTTACCCTTGCCACATTACACTTTCTGTCAAGACTCTTGGCTGCTTCCTCCTTAAAGATCCTTTAACTCAAGGATGACATTTTGACTGGGAAATGAATGAATAAATAAGTCAGGTGTTAGGGCTGTGTACCCATCAATACCAGTACTTGTTATGAAGAGAGTTAAAGAGAGGGTGGACATTATATGCAACTTTAAAATGTAGTTTGTGGCAAATTTCACCTTATTATACATGAGATTTACTTAAGCTCCCTTATTTTCTTCCTGATCAAAATGCCTGTGGATAATCAATCTGCATTTCCTTCTTGAAAGAGCAAATATTTGCCACAAAAAGTGAAAAAACAAAGCGATGCTCAAAACAAATAATGAAAAGTTGGACTTTATTCAGGAGTAATTCGTGCTCTGATTGCTTGTTTGGATCACATCTTTCAAGGGATCTTTAATCAGATTATGCTTGTAAGGTCTTGTTTCCTTTAACTTTACGAATGATACTTAGGGCAAACGAAAAGTAAGGAATAAAATGCCTTGGGAAAAGCGTGGCTATGCAGCTCCAATAGGAGAAAGATCTGAAGTGAGTTTGGGGATGAATTGGAGAGTTTTTGTGTGCCCTGAGCAAGCCACTTAATGTGTCCCAGCTCTCCATAATGAGGACCACAAACAGCCACATTCCCCTGTCTGTGGGGCTGCAGGGACCACACAGAGGAGCCATGGGCCAGCCTGACAGCAGATGACTTCTGTTCTTTATTAATGAAGCCATTAATTCCCCAGAATGAAAGCACAGCAGCGTCTCTGAAAAAGATCCCACAGATGCTCCCAATCCAAACCAGACTGGGGCACTTCGGTTTTGTGGTCAACTGAATTTCCATTTTAAAGTAGTGTTGAGCATCCCCACCTTTCTCTAGAACTACTTCTACAAAGTTATGTATTCAGTCTTTGCTGTTTTCATTTACCACCAATTAAGTATTGAGTCCAGTAGAGATGCACTCTGTATTTACAGAATCAAAAGACATAAAATCATGAGAATATAGTATTAAATCTTTCTTTTAAAATATAAGTGCCCACTTATTAAAAATAAGTTATTTTTTACTCATTTAAACTTATCTGGACATAACTGATTTTAAAATATCTTCAGTTTAGGTTTAGATTAGGTATTGGGAAGAAATTGGGGGGGGGCGGTGAGACCCTGGCACAGTGGAAGGTGTCCCTGCCCATGGCAGGGGTGGCACTGGATGGGCTTTGAGCTCCCTGCCAACCCAACCCAGTCTGTAATTCCATGATTCTGTGAATTTATGTCAGCTGTGGCTGTGTGAATGGCTCAATGTCCATTCTGGACACTAACAGGAGCCTGTGTTTCCAGCAGGAGCCCCCCAAGCCCAGCCCCCCTCGGAAGCCTCTCCCCGCAGACCCCCTGGGCCGAGCGCGCCAGGGCCCCGCCGTGCCCGGACACCCCAAGGCTCTGCCCCACGTCACCCCTGCCAGGTCAGTGCTCATCCCAACACCTGCATTTACAGCACCTCATCAGCCACGTGGCTGAAATGGCTCAAGGAGCTGCTGCAGCAACCACTTCCAGTATAATTTCCATCTCTAATTTTGCTTCTCGCGCCGCTTCTCACTGGGAGTGCACCAGCGCAGTTGCTCTGACTTCCACAGGATATGAGAATTTATGGTACCTGTGAAGGTTTGACTGTAAGCACCTGGCTGCATATTTACAAAAATTAACCAATAGATAATAAATTTTCTCCTCAGAGCCCTCCCAGAATTAGGCTGAGAACAGAGTGCTGTTAAAATCAGCCACCAATAAAAGCAATTTCCTGATGACACATATCCCAAGGGAACATCAATTTATATCATCTGAAAATGATATCCAGAAGATTCAAAAAACATAGAAATTGTACACTTAAAAAATATAACGTGTTTTTGGAAAAAAAATAATGAGAAAGTGGAGTAACCACACCCAGTGTTAATGGGTTAAGTCAATAATGTTTTCTTACCCACTATTCCTCAGTTTCCTGTGAATAAAGTGAGCTCCAAGGAAGATAAAAGTGGTGTTTTAAACTACAAGATTTCTACCAGTAAAGCACTTTAATGCTCAGAAACATTAAAAATAGAATCAATATATTCTCCTAATATTCCTAGCAAAAAGACTGCCAGAAGAAACTTTGATTAAACTCCTGGCTGTCCATTCTAGTCAGCTATTCTGAAAGCAACAACATTTCAAGCTGACTCCTTCCTACAACTTTTGGAAACCACCTGGAATTCTGCAACATTATTAACATTTTTGATCAGGTTCAAAATTGATGAGCACCAAAAGAAATGGGGAGATCAAATAACAATTTGCTGTTTTCTTTCTTTCCAACAGACCTGCTCCCAAGCATCCACCACAGGTATCCAGGGCCAGCAACACTATGGATGTGAAATGAGTAGAAAAACCCGACACCTTTATTTTAAAAAGTGAAGACAGAAGTTTGCACTATCTTTCAGCTCCAGCTGGAGTTCATTTCTATGACAATACTTAGAATTTTAATGTTTAAAACAGCATTATTTTTAAGAATTCTGAGCTACTGCCTTTGGTGCTGTGCTGTGCTATGGTGCTCTGTATACTTGCTCAGGTACTTGTAAATTATTAATTTATGTTGAATATTTATTACAGTGCAGTGCACTGTAGTAGATATTTTTACCACAGCTGAGTTTTCCTAAAAAGGAAGCCTTTTTTTTGTAATATTTCACTGAACTTGAATAATTCTGCTCTATTGGTCCTATGTAGATGTTTTAGTTTTGATCTATTCTTTAAGGAGTGCTGATACAGATCAATCAAATGTGTAAACAGCTCAATCTCAATGGTTCATAACCAACTTTTGAATAAATATGGCAGGGTAAAAAGCCAAAATCTCTCCTGGAACTCAGTGAAATGCCCGATATCTGCACACAAATGTATTTAACCAAAGGATCACTCTGTGTTTGCAGCTGTACTGTAATCTCAGTTTTCATGTTACTGTTCAAAACCTTCCAGAAATCTCTGTGCTGAAAGAGGATGTACCCACCTGGGAGAAGTCCTCTCACTGAAGAAGTACTGTATATCACAGAACTGTATTGTTTTGAACCTCATTTTCCTCAAGCACAGCCTGGTTAGTACATATTAATGCAGGTATCAGGCCTCCCTGTGCCATCTCCCTTTTGGTGCTTTGGTAATTAAATTCAACCATCTCATTGTTGTCCTGATTAGACTGGCAGTACATCACACCCAGGGCTGGGGGGAAGCCAAGAATGACAAAGAATTACATTTTAAGAATCAACTTTTATATTTTATATTTCCTTTTGCCTCACCGCTCTGCTTATCACCTGTATTTTGCATATTTACTACTGTTTTGTATTTAACTTCTACAGCGTTGCTCTGGGTTTCTTAAATCCCAAATCAAAGTGTGTATTTTAATACATAGACTTGGATTATCCAAAAAAAAAAAAAAAAAAAAGGTTCATCTCTGCTATGTGATTACACCTGATCTCTTCTGTGCCTTCTCAGTAGCACTGCTGAACACAGTTGTTTCACCTGTAAAAACAACAGTTGAGTTGAAACAGAGAAGGGACTATCACCTTTAATAAGATGGTTTCCTCATTGCTTGTGGTTTTTGTTTCCTTAAGCAAAAATAAAAGCATTGATAGAAACTTGCATCTCACTTCAGGAAGTGTAACTGTATTTCATTTCCCCAGTTATTCCCCCTCGTAGCAGCACAGCCCTCATGTTTATTGATGAACTGAACAAACCAAAATCAACCCCGGCTTAGCTTGGTGCTGAATAGCAAAGGAAAAGCTTCACAAATGTATTTCAATTCTTAAAGCACCTCCAACAGCAACAGCAGGGCTTTATGTATGGAGAATCACAACAGAAGGATGCAAACATCCCAGGCTCAGCAATGCTTTTTCTGTACTTTGTGTATTTCTGTATTTAAAACACCAATTTTTTTGTATCTAAAGTAGGGGGGTACCTCCATTTGGAGCAGCCACGTGATCTCAGTTTGCTTGTTCAAATGCTCCCGTTTCATCAGAATTCTTCTGCAAACTGCTGAAAACTAGAAGAGGGAACTGTAAGTAGAGAAAGAAGGAGATTACGTTAAATGACTAATAAGTTTCTGTTATCAGCATCAGAGTTCTGAATTAAACAGGAGCAGCTTAGGTAAGACTTTGCACGTGTATAAACTTAAACATGACCAACCTAGGCAGGCTTAAAAGTACAGAAAATAGAAATATCCTTACAGGGCACCCAGTTGTGTCTCTGTCGCTTCAAGCAGCTACCTCACCAACACCATGTGTCAAATTTCTTAACTATTCTCACTAAAACTTGGAGATTTCTAAATGTTTGGGGAAAAAAATCATAATTCTCTCTCTGAAACTAAGGTAACAACACTCAGCAGTCCTGTAAAAATGAGTACAATTACTTGACACCAAAAAAAAGTTCTTGCTGAAGAGTAAAGGCTGATTTTTTCATAGCAAAATGTGGGTGCAATGTATGTAACAGCCATAAAATGTGGAATCCTTCCAGTCAGCAATTGGCAAATTTTATATACTTTTATACATATATATAAAAAATCAGATGCAAAATTTTACAGGCAGAAAAGCACCTTGGGGGGTGGGATGGGACAGCAGATATCACAGGGCAGCAAGGGATGACTCCAAATGATCCATCAAATCCTTCTTTTGTTTTGGGGAATTGTAGCAGTAGTAGCTGGCTGTGAGGTGTTTTCACACCTAATTAGTGCCTTCATGATTAGAGATGCAGATGGCATGGAAAATTCCATGGTGGAAAGCAGGTGAATGGTTTTACATCTGTAAGGGCAGTGTAAGCAAATAAATTACTGGGGGATACACCAGGGTGTGAAATCCAAGGTGTGCCCCTTGCACAAGCACAAGTCCTGTCATAATAAATCCCTCCACTTCCCTGCTCAGCAATCTTTGACTTCTAAATCATCTTTAATAATTAAGGTTACACCAACCTTGAAATCCTCAGTATTTTATGATTCTCAATTTACTTGGGTGGGAAAGATTTTTTAATGCTGAATCTTCCTTTCTGTCTTCTCCCACACCCATATTCCAACCTCCCACCTCTGGAATGTTGGTACAGCCAGGCTCCCTTTCCAGAAGGAAGGCAGGAACAGAGTGTGCTCTCCCTAAAGCAATGCTGCCTTTATGCTAATCAATAGAACAGTAAGTACAAAACACCAAAGCAAATGAATAAATAGGCAGTAAACAAAAAGAAAATTGCATATTTACCATCTTTCTGCCCATCAAGTCCCTTGGGTTTAGTATTCCTAGATTGTTTGTAAAAGCTAGCAATTATCAGGGTAGCAAGATTTATCTTCTTTTAATTTCATGGAATATTTTAAAAGCCTTTTCAAAAGCTCGGAGAAGAAAGAGATACAGAGATTTTTCCTTTGTTTCAGTTCTGGTTCCTTCTGATCATTTGAGTATGCAATATTCTCTTTTATTAACTTCCAATCAAATAACAGCAGTTTCCAATTTAACTGTAAATTACCATGTAACAGTAAACAAATTCATTCTTTATCTTACAAGCACTCTGCAAAACATAATTTTCTAAACTCGGTAATGCTGAAACTGATTCTGCAGAGAGACCATCCCTCCACATAACGAGACCACACATAAACATGCCCCATAAATTACAGGCAGCTGCCCTTTTCACACAACACTTACAAGAGAAATTAAAAACCTGGAGCATACTGAACATTTAGAACTCTTGGAATTCATTCAGGAATTTAATATCCAACATCATCATCATGACAAAAGATATCTTTGTTTTCCATGACCCTCTTTTATTTTTTTAGCAATGTGCAAGACCACATGTATCTGTAGAGGTAAGCAATACATTTTTATGCTTCACTACATGTCTTCATTCTTACATATTTAAATGTTTAGCTTTTAATGTACTTATGAACAATTGGGGAAGGGGCTGGAGCACCAGGGGCGGCTGAGGGAGCTGGGAAAGGGGCTCAGCCTGGAGCAAAGGAGGTTCAGGGGGGACCTTGTGGCTCTGCACAAGTCCCTGACAGGAGCTAGCAAGGAACAGGGCACAGGAGGAGAGGAAATGACCTCAGGTTGCACCAGAGGATGTTTAGAGTGGATATTGGGAAAAATTCTTCCCTTAAAGAAGGAATGGAAGAGATAAGGACATCTCTGTGTGTTCTCACTGCTCCAAGAGCCCGTAGCAAAAACTAAAAGTTCTGTCCAACATGCTGCCTTTTGTATGTGCCTTTCCTTGGCACGGCACTGCTGGGAGCAGCTGGAGGTACTTCCAGGAGATTTTCCTTCTCTCGCCCAGAATTGCAAAAGGAGACACGTGCTGTATAAAAGCAGCCTCGTTAAAGCAGGAAAAGCCACGTTAAAGCAGGAAAAGCCACGAGCTGCGCTGGAAGCTGAGCTGGCTGAGCACAGAAAGAGGACGGAGCAGCCGCACAATACCCAGGCAGTGCCATCAGGCAGAGATCCTCCCACAGCAGCTGCACGCCAGGGAATTCCGGGGGTTGCAGAGCAGGAATTCAGCACAGCACAAGAGCTTTACCTGCCCTGCAAGGACCACGGTTGGCTTTGGGCACCAACAGGGCACTGGGTGGGTTGAAGTGGCTGCCCTGAAAGGTCCGGCTTTAGCTACGGTGCCAAGGGCAGCACATTTAAAAAGCTCTGCCCTCCTTCTCTGCCCGGCAGAGCTGCG
Source organism: Corvus brachyrhynchos (assembly GCF_000691975.1). Taxonomy (NCBI): domain Eukaryota; kingdom Metazoa; phylum Chordata; class Aves; order Passeriformes; family Corvidae; genus Corvus; species Corvus brachyrhynchos. The sequence continues at coordinate 2,932,850 of NW_008238319.1, forward strand.
GGAGCAGGGCAATGCTCACCTGCAGAGCTGCAGTGAGGAGAGCAATGGGTGCTGCTGCTTTTTCACACGAGGGATGTGCGAATGGCCCTGGGGGGAGGCACTGAGTGCCTGGTTATGCCATCTATTGGATTATGCTGGATTTGGAGGAAAGGACTGCGTTTTTTCTAATTTTTTTTTTTTTTTTAAGCAACTTGAATTTTGTATTTCTCAGTGCTTGACTTGGCAATCTTGATGTTACTTGATATAAAGACACCTAAAACTACTTTTTAAACCCCCAAACTGTCACTTTCAGGAACAGATCTGAAAATACCTCAGATCGTTTACATATTTATCATATTATCATTTGCTTTCATTTAGCTAATATACCAGATTATTTTACTGTTAAAACTGTAAATTACTACTTAATCCCAAAAACTAAAAGCTAAAATATATCAATATATATTTTTACAAAGATTCATTAATTTAGCCTAATTTTCTGTAAGAATTTTAGATGCCTTAACAACCTGAATATATTTTTAACTTCTAGAGCTGAAGCTAAATTTGCTGCAAAAGTAGCTCATGATTTGAAGTAAAGAAGCATCTCCTTGGAAAATTTAAAGATGAGTATTAACAAGGTTGGGTAAGAAATGCTAATTTTTTGTTTGCTAAAGGGACGGTCATGAAAGCAAAAGAGGTCTTGGAGAAGGAAGAAGTAGAGAAGGGAAAAAAAAAATCAGCATTTAATTTCCAGCAGCTTAAAGACAGCTTGTTACATCCTCAGGGGAATGCCAAAAAGTGTGTTTGTTTATTTGAATTTCTTGCTTTACATCTAACTCTGCGTGCAGGAGGGTTCTGGTTTTGTTCTAAGAAAACAGTGTCTGTAAATCCCATGAATGCACTTAAATACAGGAGGAGATGCTGAAGAGGAGGCTGAGCTCCAAAATTTAAAGTGCCAAGGGACCCAGAAATCTGAATAATAGAGGTGAAACAGGCAAGTTACAGCATTTGGGGCCAAATATTCATATTTTCACTTTCTTGATAGGAAAAATCAAAGTTGTCTGAGGCATCATCTCCAAGATGGGAAATAGCAGCTTTTCTCTTAGTTTTTCCTTCTTGACTTCTGGCAAATTGACCAAGCTCCAAACAAGCAAAAATCACAACAAATGGAGAAGGAAACACATTTTAAAAATAAACCCAGAGCCAGAAAACCTCTGTATAGAGATTATTTATATCTGCCTGTGAAAACTTCCAGTCTTTTCTAATATTGAAAGACAAAGAGCAAAGAATTTTCACAATAAAAATTACACCTGAGCAAGCCACGTCTCCCACTGCTGCTGCAGCTGCAGGTCTGGCTTCCTCCTCCTGCAGCCCCAGGAGCACAGAGTGGAAAAATCACCCTAAATCCTCTTTGAAAGGTGGAATCTCCATCCTCCACCCCTCTAATCCGAGGTGCTGCTGCCTGCAATTAAACTATCAAGTCAGGTTTTAACAAAGCATGAAGTACCAGAGTGCTTTAGTACCCCTGTTGCTCCTTCCAGCCCACACAAGGATGCAAAGCAGAGTCACTGCCCTGGTACAGAACCCATTCATTTGATTTTAGCACTCAGTAAAGCAGTAAGTAAAGCCCAGTAACTCTGAAACTGCAACAAGTAGATGCTTCGGGAGAATTTTTAGGCAGTCTGCATGAGACATACATATTTATATTAAAATACAGGTCAGGGACGGCTGTGAAAATTAATCAAACTCCTTGTTTATCACGAGCATAATTTTGGAGTGCATTAGGAATGGATGAAAAATATGAATTCATTCAGTTTGTAGAATTTTTTTCCCTAAAAATGTGGTTTGGACACATTTTGGACTATCCCTTCCTTTCCAGTTACCTTCAATCTATTACCTCTAATTACTAACTTAAATTAAACCAAAATAACAGCTCTGAAGACAGAAAATTGTGTGCATTTAACTCAGCAGGGAGATTTTATAGAATTCCAACATTCCCAAGGATTCAGTAAGACATAACAAACTACAGGGCAATTGTTTTAATACAATTTCCATGCTTTTATCCCTCTGGAGCTGGAATTTCCAGTGTCAAGCAGGGTTGTCCTTCCCCATAGCCCAAGGAGGAGCACAGACCATGGCCAGGCTCGGGGGTCTCTGTTTGAGCACTACCCCCAGACCACTGTCTGCCCCTAAAATAGGCACATTTCCTATTCAGTTCCCTTCAAGAAACTCTGTTCAACCTTGGCCCTTCCACAGCAAACCCTCTCTTCACATATTCCCTCTTCATCACTTCTGGCTTGTTTTCCTGCCGTTCCTTCCTCGGTTTTGTCATATCCCCTTTGTGCTCTCGTGTCTTTTTGACAGACTTGTGGCTTCCTCAGCCAATTTTATCTAAATCCTCTGGATGAATGAGCTTCTTTTCACTTCCTTATTCCAGCCAGACTTGTCTTCTGAGCATTCTCTTTGTTTTTCCAGGACTCCAGCCATTCCCATGACAGCACCATGCCTGGCTCAGAGGGCTCACTTGGGATTTCTGCAGGCAAGGAGAGCCCCAGCTCCCTCAAGCATACAGTGGGTACAGCTCAATTGCTGTGCCAGGCCAGAGCCTAAAGCCAAATTCCAGATTTATTACTTGAATAACTCCAGCTTTCAACCAGACTAGAGCAGCACAAATTTTGCTAGGGCACAATTCTCCTGCCAGACCATTTTAATTTTTTTCAGCCATTCAGGCCAATCCCAAACCTAAAGGTGTTTTACAGAGGAAGATTTTATAAAAACCTCTCCAGGGAATCTTTTTTTCTTTTTTTTCCTCTCCTTTATTTTCTTCCCCTCTTTCATGTCTGGTTTCTGTGACGAAGCTTTGCAATCTCAGACGAACACTATAAATCTCCAGGAGCACCACCATAAATAACAGGAAAGATAGTTAAAAGGATTGATTGGAATAGATGAATTACCCTGTCAGGATGTTCCCAGTCCGGATTTCTCTTCTCCTACAGCTTTGACTTTTGTCTACTATTGAAAAACCCTGAGATTCTCTTCATTCTGTGAGGTGGCACCTGAGCACCACCTCAGCACTGACTCTTTACATCCCCCCCATTACTGAAGTTTCCCATGGCTGTAACAAAGCCTGATTTTTCCAACAGGAGGTCTGGTTACTGCTGGAATTCTGACTTAACCTTATTCACTCCTCATTTCACCACTTCAGCCAATGGTGACAATTCCCCAAAAACTACAATTGCAAAGCCAGTACTTCTCCCAGCAGCAAATTCTAATCACAGATGCTTTAAATTATTTTGTGTGGAGGTAAGGTCTCCTTGAGGACTCAATTAGTGTGAGACTCATCCAAGTCAGCATTTTCACCATCTGACTCCAGTAGAATGGGTACAGCTCCAAGCACTTCACACCAAAAAAGAGGGCCCAGCTCTTCTATAGAAGTCCGTGACACAGCCAGAGTGGAAATCAGTCATAACAATCTCCACCCTGAGGGACAACGTAGTCACTAGAGTGTCAGAATGCTTTAAACACGGATAGAAAATTAATTTGGCGATTTTATTCATGGTGAACAGAGCTCAGCTGATCAGATACCAAAGAACTTGGGTGCCCTGCTTACAGAATGTGCCTATCCCAGGTACTGAGGCTGTAGACATTCAAACAGCAAAAACCTCATGGTAGCAAGAGAATGTGTTGAGGTGGCCCATTCCTTGCAGGAGCTGGTTAGAAAGGCAGCTCAGGTGTATAAAAGGTATGAAAGAAGGCATGAGGACAAGGTAAAGGTACAGGCAAGGGAAATGGCACAGTTTTCACAACCCCCAATGGGAAAGAGGGCAGGGAGCCCCAGGAGCAAAGGGAAGGGAGAGGCCACCAGGAGAGCGACTGGGAAGGAATCAATGTGCCTTTTGTAAAAAAGGACATCAGAAATGGATTGTTAAGGGTGATTTACTAAAATATGGGTATAGATCTATTACTAATACCCAACTGAGAGGGACAAAAACTCTCTAATAGTTTGAAGTTAGAAAGTGTGTGTTCATTGGGCGCTGAGCAGCTGCATGGAATAACTTCCTAATATGCAGTGCCGAAGTATAGACGTTTACAAAGTCTATTTATCCAGAAAAGTTATGAATATCCAAAATACAAGTACATATTTATAAAAATGACCCCTCCTATTCTCTGCTTCGTACGGAAATTAGCTTTAATATCATTAAGCATGCATAGTATAGTTCCTAAATTGGGTCGGTGGTCATTATTAATTGAGGAGTGGTCTTAAGGATCAAGGAATAATAGTCTTCTTCACTTTTCCACCTTTCTAGGTTTTGACAATATAAATTACCTCTTGGGGAACATCCAGTTTCTTCCTTATGACTTCTGAATGCTATCCAGATGGGAAAAATTAGCAACTGTTTAGATTTCTTTAGATCTATCAATGCTTTCTGGTTCTCATTATAAACATAGCTAAGCAAATATAAAAAGACAATTAATTATTTGCAACTTAAAAGCTTATTTCTAACTTAGCTCTTATTAACTCTTAATTAAAAATCATGAGAGATGACTGTGATGTCTGCACCAGTGTCCAACATGCCTGTTATAGCTGTTGTTTTGCTGTCGTGTGTCATGTTGCAAGTTATCAGCAGTCGATTGTGGCTTATTTCTTTTATCCAGAAAACGTCAGTTCTCACAGTATCCCACAGTTGTAGGGAGGAGAAGGGAGATCCAGCAGGCAGGCACTGTGCAGCAGGACTCATTTATTTAATTATTTTTCAACTCTTTTATAGACTTTTTTCTCCGTAGTCTAATTGGTCAAAGGATCAGCCATCCCCTGGGGTGATTGGCTAAAATCCTGAAACATCCATTGTCAAAATATTTTTCTACTGTGCTATAAGCAAAGCTTTGCAAGGTCACAGGTGTTCATAGCTTATAGAACTCTGCAAATATCTTCCGTGAGAGAGAAAAATATCTCATGGGACTGGAAAGAAGCAAGAGAAATTCTTGCTAGCTGCATATTTGCATCCACAGTCAGTCTCCATATCTCTGCTTTCAGGAGGTGTCTGCTGATTCACTGTTGGCATGCCTTGTTGTCTCATCACATTGGATGGTAAAGCTTTAGCTATGGGAGTATTTTCTGGAACAATCAATGGAGGTTTCAGAGCTTGGGCCAAAGGTGTTAACTCCTCACTGTGGTTTGCTGAAATAACAGATTGATCAATGATGAGCCCTAGAGTGCTGTTCCTGATCAAAAACTCTTGCCTTTTCCACGAAGTCCCAGTGACTCCTTTGGGTATCGCTGCAAGGCTATAGTTCATGAAGGATATCAATTTGGAGGCTGCCAATTCGCATTGTGCCCCTGGGGGCAGCAGTTCTGAGTCGCTGGGGAAACAGCAGATGGCCTTGTGTGGGGAGTCTGATGAGGTTCTCCACAAATTGTGTGTCTTGGGAGATCTCGGGCTGAGGAGTCACCAGCATAACCTGTGTCTCCGCGCGCTGGCGGTCCGCGCTCCTTCTGGAGTTTCCTGGAATCAGTAGAGGTCTTCCATCCACATCTGTTGGAACCCTGGCTTCTGAGAGTTTCAGCCTTTCAGTGCTGAGAGGCAGTGATCCTCAGAAATACACGGTATTCCATCCAAAACCCTGGGAAAAGTTTCCTAAACTGTGTGCTAACACTGAGGTTGTTGCTGTGTAATTAAAAGTTATGTCACTGGGTGAAATATGTAGAAATGTAGAAAATTAGGTTTAGGGGATATAGGTAATAATAGGTTACAAAATGGAGGATTTGGGGTGTGGATTTATGTCTTCTTTTCCTTCTTCTTCACAAATCTGAATGCTCTGTCATTGGGTCAAAAGTTCTGCACTGCAGAACATGAAAAGTTAGTAATTGGATTGCAAGTAAAAACATATAATTGGTTAGTTTAGACTTTTAAAAGCTTGGAAAATTAAAACTCGCAGCCATTTTTCCACCCTGCCAACAAAGAGGCACCCTCTGTGCAGCTGTGTTACTGATAAGATATAATAAACAACTAAGTCCCAACAAGAATTCCCGACCTCCTGCATCTCGGTTCAAACTCTGAATAAAGGAACTCGAGACATAAAGAAAAAGAAGAAAAAGCAATATCTGGTGCCCTCTGTGTGAGGAACTCAGAGTTTGAACCTCCCTGAAGACAACAAGAGACAAGAAGAAAAAGCAGCTTCAAGCTAGAAAAGGAAAAGTCTCAGCTGGACTTACTTCTTCTGACTAATTCTAGCAAAACTACTCTTTAACTAGGATCTTAAAATCTTAATGTTTCTTTTAAAGTCTGTGTTTCAAGGGTGTCAGGATCTGCTGTTGTAGCGAGGCTCACCACCCTGGAGCCCTTGCTGGACCCAGAAGTGTTTCCCGGTAGACACGGGAACTTCTCCATCTGCTTGAATTTGATGCCAAAGGGGGAACAACAGTTCAGATGGCTTTTGATAAGTGGGAAAGATGAGCAGGTGCATTTTATTCAACCACTATTGGTGCATGTGTGGGTGGGAATTCCCACTGGGTGTGTTACCGTCACAGCTGTCTTTGCCCTGATGCCTTGGGTTTGAACTTTCATATTTTCCAAATCCTGCACTGCCTGGTGTGTAACTCTGAAGTTTCTTGTAGCCTGTTCCCTTCTGCTCTCTCGTGCCAGGTAGACATAACAAAGCCTCTCCAGGCCTGCTCTCCAAGGACGCCCAGACTATCCTAGGCCCAAAATGTGTAAACCAACATCTTAAGAGGGGGGCAAGCTTGGGGAAACTACATCATTAACTGAAGCTTTAAAATGAACCAAACCTATAGAAGAGTGAAGAACTCGTGACCTGGGGTCCACCTTGGGGTCCACCTTGGGGTCCATCTTGGCAGTGGCCTCTGGCTCCCCAGGGGTACCTTTGAAGGCCTTTCAAATAAATACCTGCCTTTATTGCCTTACTCCTGTCTAGTCTCTGTTTTTAGGTGGCCTCTCAGGGCATCAGCCCATTCCCTTCAAACACACTGCACAGGGCTGGGAGAGGCCAGCAAGAATGAGACACGAGCAGTCAGCTGGCTCGTGCCCCCTGAGCTCTTTTACACTTTTTGTGCAGCAATGCTCATTGCTTTGGGGTTTTTCTGACCCCCTTTAGGACTCTGCACTGGCTGCGTGCAGCAAGATTGAAGGGCTGCCATGAGCCAGGTGAGGTGTCTGGCTTGCTCAGATCCTGCTGCTGAGGAGCCAACTCCTCCAGAAGAAGATGAGGGGAGGGGCCAAGGCTGGGAGGGAAGCTGTGGGGGAGTCTGCTCCACATCCCTGCCCCTGCCAGCCTGGTCATGGTGTGCTGCTGCGGGGTGCTGCGGGCTGCTCCCCCCTGAGAGCTGAGGGTGCAGAACCTCAGGGGTTGCTTGAGCTCATCTGCGGTCACTGGAGTCCTTTTCAATTGATCCAGGGGGTTCTTGAGGTCATTGGAGTCCTGGTAGGGGTTACTTGAGGTCAGTTGGGGTTACTTGAGGTCATTGAGTCCCTGGTAGGGGTTACTTGAGGTCATTTGAGGCCCTGACTGGAGTTACTTGAGGTCACAGGGGTTACTTGAGGTCATTGGAGTCTTTTTTAGTTGATCCAGGGGTTACTTGAGGTCATTTGGGGTGGTTTTTAATTGATCCAGGGGTTACTTCAGGTCATTGTCATCCCTGGTAGGGGTTACTTGAGGTCACAGGGGTTACTTGAGTTCATTTGGGGTGTTTGTAATTGATCCAGGGGTTATTTGAGGTCACTGAGTCCCTGGTAGGGGTTACTTGAGGTCATTTGGGGTTACTTGAGGTCACAGGGGTTACTTGAGGTCATTGGAGTATTTTTTAGTTGATGCAGGGGTTACTTGAGGTCATTTGGGGGTGTTTTTAGTTGATCCAGGGGTTACTTCAGGTCATTGTAGTCCCTGGTAGGGGTTACTTGAGTTCATTTGGGGTTACTTGAGGTCATTGAGTCCCTGGTAGGGGTTACTTGAGGTCACAGGGGTTACTTGAGGTCATTTGGGGTGGTTTTTAATTGAGCCATGGGTTACTTGAGGTCACAGGGGTTACTTGAGGTCATTGGAGCCTTTTTTAGTTGATCCAGGGGTTACTTGGGGTCATTGTAGTCCCTGGTAGGGGTTACTTGAGGTCATTTGGGGTTATTTGAGGTCATTTGGGGTTACTTGAGGTCACAGGGGTTACTTGAGGTCATTGGAGTCTTTTTTAGTTGATGCAGGGGTTACTTAAGGTCATTTGAGGCCCTGGTAGGGGTTACTTGAGGTCACAGGGGTTACTTGAGGTCATTGGAGTCTTTTTTAATTGATCCAGGGGTTACTTGAGGTCATTGAAGTCCTGGTAGGGGTTACTTGAAGTCATTTTGGGTGTTTTTTAATTGATCCAGGGGTTACCTGAGGTCATTTGGGCTCTCTTGAGCAGGCAGCCCAGTCAGCACAGGCGCTGCCTTTGGACTTTGCTGTCCACAGCCTCCACCCAGGACTGCAGAGACAGCAGCGACAGCAGCCAGGCCAGCTGAGCACGCGTGGACCCATCACACTCAGGTCCAGGTCTCTAAAGTCCCAGAGATCTGGACTTCTCAGCTGGATGAAAAGCACGGGGGCCCTTGGCCATCAGTAGCCACAGACACAGCACTCTAGTGATTGATGGGCTCACAGGAGCTGGCCCTGTCTGCTTTATTCCCTGTGTTTCCTTGGCATGCCTGGTGCAGGGAGCAGCCGTGGAAAAGTCAGGAGGGGCTGTTCCAAGTGTTCCAGGTTGTTGAAAAGGGTTGAGTTGATAATAACTGGGGCTTGTGAAGACAAATGGAGAAATAAGAAGAGGAGGGATTGAGAGGGAAGCCGTGTGCTGATGCCTTTAGAAACAATTCCAGGGGTGAAGGGATGGGTGTAAACGTCTTTGCAATGGGTCTGGCTGTCTCTGCTGACTTTGGGCAGCAGGTTGGTTGCAGAGCCCAGACAGTTTGGCTCCTGAAGCAGACAAGGGTCGGCACAAGGCTGGACTTCTGACCTTTGGGGTAAAATAGCAGGTTCAAGGGGGGATATGGGGCAGGTGATTCGCGAAGGCTGCACCTTCCTGGCACCTTGCAATGGGTAAAGGAAGAGGGCAGCGTGCGGCCGGGAGTTTGGGATAAAAGGAGGCTGCGCCCTCCAAAACCTCAGGAGAGAAAACCCTGCAGGTGTGTGCCCAGCAGACTCTCTCCCTTTATTTAAATAAAGTTGCAGGACTCCTCTGTCTCCTTTTCGGACATAAACCTCTGGCATTTGTGGATTTTCCTGACACACTCTGGATCAGCATGAAAGAAGTCAAGAGAAAAATCTCTCAGCAGTGAGTATTGAGCAGGAATTTTTCCAAACTTCACCTCTCAGGACAAGTTTCCCTCCAGCAATGCCTCCCAGAGAACTGCAGGTCCCAGTAAATAACTTTTCAGGTTTTTCTTCTCTGAAGTCATCAATCCATAAGCACAGAGAGCAGGCTGTACTGTAAAGCAATGCACATGCATTAAGTCATAAAAATTATATCATTTCAAACAGCTTAGCCATGGAATTCCTGGAGTACCAAATGTCCAGCAGAACTGATTTATTAAGACAGAAACCCTGGAACCTGCTGATGGCTGGGACAGTAACACCCAGGAAATAACTGTGCTCCATCCTGCTCCCCAGAGCTGAGTCTTTGCTACCAAACCTTCCTTCTGTGGTTTTCCTCCTCCTTCCCTCTTCCAAAGCAACATTTCTCCCTCTGCCCAGGGAGCTGCCAGAATCAATTCACCATAAGCTCAGGTTGATGTTGGGAGCAGAGGGGTGGGAGCTCAGGGACAGAGAATTTCATCACAACTCACAACTCCCAAAGAAGGCAGCACTGGGAAGAGGGGATCTGTGAGTGAAGAGGAAAAACCACGCCCAGTTCCATAAAATAAATGCAAAACTAAATTTTATCCCACAAGTTTATGTGACTCCCATACTATTATTATACATTATCCTGACCATCTTTGAGAAAAACGTTAGGAAAACTTCAGCTTATCCAACACATGCCCAGCCCTCTCTGGCCCCTTGCACTCCTGCAGGAGCCTCCATCAAGCTGATTTTTTTTTTTAAATCTTAGCTTGATTTACAGGTCATCAATTTCATTTCTCAGTGCTCTAGGTGCTCCCCTCTTCCCAATTAGGATAACATTACATCCATCAAATCTTATCTCTGAATCTTCAGCTTCTCATTCAGCCACCAGCAGTCTTGATCAGAGCTTGCCAGCACCTTATCAGCTGCAACCACATTGATTTCATTACACCACCCATTTGCTAATACTCACTCTGCCATTACTAAATATGTCCAATTTTGTTTGCTAACGCTCATTCGTGCCTGTTGTGAAACCAAATCCAGGCAATCCTGCCTATCTCCTGTTTCATGGAAACCTGCAAATAAAACTAAATGTTGTACTTGGATTAAAAATGTGGATTATAAGCAAGGAAGTCTCCCTGTTACATCCTGCATCAACTCCTCATTTTCTGACACCTGTTCCCTATGAAGGCAAGCTAAAGAGAGGAGGTCTAATTACAAAACCTCTACAATGGAAGCTTCACTGCCCTAAAAACTTAGAGGTTATTCCAGTCATTGCTATGATATCAGCAGGGGTTTATCCCCTGCTTTGTTCTTCAGTCAGAATTACACAACTCTCCGCTTTTCTGAACCCATGCCATTGCCATCATTCTTTTGGGCAAAGGAGTTTCCATTAAGCAGCAGCCCTCCCTTGCCCAGAGGATTCAGGAATGTAGCAGTGCAGGATACCTCCTCATTATCATGAGGATGACAATTAACCTGCTCACATTTGGGACATTGCTGCCTTCCCCACAAAAAGTAGAGATGAAGCACTTCCATTTCAGCACCATCAATCACCAGGCACTAACAGGACCTTGTCCTCCACCTGCAGCCCTGAAAAGCTGTGTGACCTCCCCAGATCTCTGCCTTCCCAGGAAGCACCTGCTGAGCTCAGGTATTTAATAATATCCAGGTGACCTGTAAAAGTAGCCAACATCATTACTAAAAGTACAGAAGGAAAGGAAATGAACCTGCTGCAAAATCAGGACGTCATTATCACTGTTAAAAAAATTAAATTAAATGTGTTCAATGCCACGTCAAATCCTGAGGAAAATGTGCTGATGGTAACCCAGTCTAACGCGGGAGAGATCTGAAAGTACTTTACCTCTTGGAGACAAGAAATGATACCATAAATATATTTTAAAGATTCCTAAGAGCTTTCTGAAACCTCATGAAGGGTTGCCTCACTTCAGGGGAGGGCAAGAGGCAGGCAGGCACACAAACAAACACTGAGAAATCCTCCTGCAAATTCCAATTCTCCTACTGCCTTCACTGTCCATTAGTCCATAAAAAGGACATCATTACACCCATCTTTTACACCAAATGCTGTTCTTCTTCCTACTGAATTCCCAGCTCCCACTCTGGAACAAGGGTGTGACCTTTACATTTCTAGACATCAGCTGGAAATTACTGAAACCTAAAGGACCTGGACTTATGTCTCTGCTCCAATACAGACAATGTGTGGCTCTGAAAAGATGTTTCTTTCCCCTTGGGTAAGTCCTTAAAACACCCTTTTCATACTTAAAAGCCAAAGGTGTTTAAGATGATTTTAGCCTCCAGAGATTTGTCACCTGTTGCTGAAGGCCAGTGTCTTCCCAAGAGTTCTCCACATGCTTTAACACTGAATGTGTGCCCTGAAGAGCTTTCAGCAGCTGTTTAATGCCTCCAGCAGCTCTCTAATTACCCATTATCTCCAGCAAAAATGGCGAGATCTTCGTCTCTGCACCTTTTCTTCAGTGAATGTTTGCACCTGCCTTAATTACAGCATCATAAAAGCAGCAGGGAGGGCTGCAGTCCCACTCCTGCTCAAAGCAGGGTCAGCACTGAAGCCACATCAGCTGCTCAGGGATTTACCCAGTTCAGACTTAGAAAATGCAGGGATGGAGAGGAGGCACAACCTCTCTATGCTCCCCATTCTGCTGTTTGGCAGAGAACAGCCCTCCTGGGGAAGGGCTTTTCCTCTCAGCCAGCCAGAAATCTCTCCTGCTCGAGTTCATGTCTGCTGTCAGCTTGTCAGGGGACTTTCAGCATCTACAGGACCAGACAGAGTCAAGTTTAAAACTTTCACAAGTGTGTGTTTTGCATTCTCATCCTTCCTCCCTTTTAATTGAATATTGTGCCTCAGATGCTCCATCCACACCAGTGGTTCCTAGCTGATCCACATCTTCATTTAGTTTAAAATCCCTCTGGTTCTCCAAACCTTAACCAGAAATGGGAAATAAGAATAGATACAAGGATTTGATAATTAATAAATGAAACAAAATAAAAATACTGGGAAAGAACTCCACAAATATTTTAGCACCCCACCTAAAGAAATACCTCATCAGAGATGATTCTTTTCCTTTTTTCCTTAAATGGTTAAAAGATCAGCTCATTGTGCTGATTTTCAGCTGACATCCTCTGTCAGTATGACTCTTCTGTCCCTTAGGATGGTAAGGGACATCTGTCACATAATATTACATTTTACCTATTTTATATATAGTTATATACATATATATATCACAGAATCCCAGAATGGTTTGTGTTGGAAGGGACCTTAAAGATCATCCAGTGCCATGGACAGGGACACCTTCCACCTTCCAGTATTTTAAATTTATCAATGCAGGAATTAAAAAATCTTCCAGGTTATCAAGTCCAGCCTCCTGCCGTTGTAACCAACCATTTTATTTTATGCCTTTCAAAAATTTAGCACAGAGACTCCTCAGTGTAATGAGAATTTTGCCCCTGCTAGCTGGATAGCTACTCCAAAAATCTCCCTGTGCTGATGTAGAAAACCTTTTTGTACTGAGAGAGGTCTATTTTTTTGGTTCTTTGCCTTACAGTCAGGCCCAAATCTGGGAGGTGATTAATTATCTGTATTTATCTCTCAGAGGTTACAATAAACAAAACTCTAGGAGTATCTCAACTAATGAGTCTTCAATGCAATGCTTGGCCAAATAACATTCAATCACATCAAAACCAAGTTCCAGCTCGGTTTATTTTTTTCACTTCTAAATGAGAAATCATTTCTATTTATCACAGTGCTTTCCCAAATACTGGGATGTATTTTATCCCACCAGCAAGCAGAACCACCCCCATGGAAATGTGTCTGTGACACTCTGGTTAAACTCACATTAAAACCTGGTTGACTTGGATGAAGGAATGTGTAAAGTCATTCAAAACACAACATTTTACTGCCTTACCCAGCCACTGATGTAATAATTCTATACCACATCTAGACATTTACTAAATGTGTAGTAAAAATGTAAATGAAGCAAATCCAGCTCAAAGCAGGGTTTCAAACCCTGGCTCTTGGTTGCAAGTATCTACTTTGACAGAGATGAAAACACACCACAAAACTTGGGTTTTTCCAAGCAAAGACAGACAATCACAACGTCCACTTCTTCAAGAAATGCAGGAGAAATCTCACAAATTTTGAGACAATGTAAACGTAAGAAAATGTGCACACAGGGATGACCCCAGCAGCTCTCGGAACACATTCATTGGTCCAAGAATGATGAAAGAAAGCAGGACACACCACTCCCTCAACAATTTACCAAATTTCCAGGCAGGACAGCACAGCTGCGTATGGGGCTTCAAACTGCCCAGTAAGACCAGCACTGGTTACCAAAATACTGGGAAAACCAGCAGGAGGCAGCTGGGAGACACCCGGACCTCCAAGGGGAAGAGCTGCCAAAGTGGTGCCGCTGTCCCAGCAAGCAGGACAGAATTCCAATATCAAAATTCCAAGCTACAGCTAGGAGAAACAACTTCTGAGGATGACCAGAGCCCGAGGAAGAAAGAGCCAAGAGAGTTAACAAAATATTCAGCAGAAATTCAGGTGTTCAGCACGGGATTGCTGGAGGCCAACAACAACTCTATCAAGCTGCCCTCCATGGTGAGCTCGGTGATTGCCAAGCCCCGGGGCTGAACGGGTGTCAAACAATGCAGCAATCAGCACACGGGGATTTTTATGGATTTACAGCTCCGGGAAGAAACAGCTGCTGAATCCCAAAAGAAGCCTTCATGCTGAGGTTTGGCGATTTCTGCGCTGCCCTGGTTATGTTCCCTTAACCCCCAGGATGGAGGTTTGGTGACAGCCTAGAAATTAAAGACATAATTACCCACTAGAGAACCCTGGGAATAAAGTAACATTATTGGGATGGTCTGCAGAAAATTCCTTAAATTCTGTAGAGGAAAAGCAGTGCCTAATGCAGATTGATTTAATTCAGAGCCACCCTACCTTCAGCATTCTGCTTTTAAGCAGAGCTGCTGCACACTGAACTCACCTGCCAGAGCTACTTAACTGCAGCTCTTTAATCCTTCAGTAAAAGGGATTTAAAACCTGACCTACACCAAACAGAAGCTGGCATTTGACTACAGTTTGGATTTTCAGTGAGAACGGCACAATTCCACTTGCAGCTACAAGGGAAGATAATCAGTAGGACGCAGAGCAGAGTGTACAGTGAGGTACAGTGGATCTTTGCTTTTGAATACAGAGAAATAGGTTTTCTTCATAAAATGCACATGAAGGGGAGAGGTCTGACACGGGAAAGGTGCCTGCTGATTAGCTGGCAGATAAGGGGAAGTCTCAAAGAGTTTAGATTGGGACAGACAGGTTTAAATAAAGATAATAATTCTGTTTGATTTCTTTCTCTGCAAATCTAAGAACATACACATGGATTAGTGAAGGGAAAAAATATCATTTTTGGTTAGAGCCAAGTCCCTACAGACCTTCAGAAGGACATGAAGAACACACAGAGCAGAAGTCTCCTCTCTTTAGATTAGTTTGTGTGGTCTCTCTATATCATATACAAAACCAAATCTCAGTATACCTGAATTTCCACTTCCTTTATTCTCTCCCTTTTTGCTTCGATATGGATGCCTGCAGAGTAAATTTTATCTAAAATTTGCAAACACAACAGCTAAGCTTGATATAAAAGAAGATACACTGATAATTGAATTTTGGAAGTACAATAGCATCTCATTGAGGGTATTTTAACACTGTAATAGCAATTATAATGTAAATGAAATTTACAGAACATCGTGTAACACCATTATTAAAACATTTAAACAGCACAATAAAGCTATTTAGCACTTCTAAATCTGTTCTTTCAGACCAGAACATTTTCTTACTCTCCTTGAATTATTTAAAAAAAAAAAAAAAAAAAAAAAAAGCCTCCACATTGTAACAGCCCATGGAATTGTTCTCCATTCATTGCTTCTCCTCTGGAAAGCAAAGCACAAGGCCTTTTTTCCAAAATATAGTTGGACACATTCACTCTATTTACACAGCATTAAGCCACTGCTGTAGAAGATTAATCTTCATGTTTAATAATACAATGCTCTGATATTTAGTTTTACTTTATTACTCGAACACAGAACCCCAGTTCTCAGTTTGCTGCTTCGTGTGACAGGTTATTCAGAGCTCTGTAAGATCTGATATCATTATTGTGACCAAATATTTCAGATATGGCCTTCTTCAGAGACTCAGAAATGGCTGCAGAGCCTGTCTTAAAAATACCTTTTAAAGGAAACGAAACAGGATCAAATTAAGTATTTGTATCCTTTTAGTTATCAATACATTTTGACTTCTTTTCACTAAAAACCCCCAACAGATCTTATGATTGGATTTTACATTTTTATGGTTCTTTGTGTTTATCAGCCAGGTAACCCAAAGGAAATATTTTTTCAGGTAAATACCCAACACTGGAATAGTCCCAGGCTGATGTGGAGAGGCCCAGACAGCCACACCATGGATGGAAGCAGGGAAACAAGGACAAGGAAGGCTCAAAGAAACGAACTGCAAAGCCAAAATACAAAGAACAAACCTAGAGGCAAGGGCAAAACAAAAGATAAGAACAGAACTGAGCACAGCTGCTGCAAAAATTTTTTGCAAGGAGGATGAGAAGAAAAGGGGATGCAGAAGGGAAAAAGACTGGAGAGAAAAGGAAGGAAAGGAGGATCAATCACTCCAAGTTTTGTCACATTGAAGTTTTGTATTTCACTCCTATATTTCCCTGGAAAAGCCTGCAACTCCACTGCAAATGATGAGTCAGAAAGAGGGAGCAGGACAAAGTCCCAACCTGAATGTGGAGCTATAAATGAAAGTAACAGAGAGGTTGTGGAAAACAAATAGAAATAAGGAAGAGCAATGGAGGAGAGGAAGGAAAGAGATGATGGAGAGACTCTTCCCCTGGTGCAGAGTGGAAGGACAGGTGGAAATCACCCTGGATGGTGGGAAATTCTCACCTGATGTAAGGAAACAATTTATTTTACCATGAAGGGGCAAAAGACTGGAACTGGAACACAGAGAAGCTTCAAAACTCAACAAGACCTGGAGCTGGATCCAATCAGAGCCAAAGGCTGGACCCAGTGACCTCTGAGGGTCCCTTCCAGCCCACAGAGTCTGTGGTTCTACCTCAGAACCCTCTGTCAGAGCGGGGAAATTTCCAGATTCTGGAGATTTGGTATAATTCCTAAGAAGAAAGGAACCTTTCAGCTAGAGGGATTACATATGTTTTTCCCTTGGTTTCACACACGAGATCTGACCTTTCACAGGAAATGTGATTTTCAGATGAAGACAATGGAGCTGGGAGGGTGAAGGTCACATCTTTGTCTTTTGAAATAAATTCATGTGTAATCTGAGCTGCTCAGTTGCAAGTGTGCAGGCAGTGCTACTGCAGGGTGCTAACACCTTTATTTTCAGAATAGAAGGCAGTGAATAAATGATGAGTCCATTGGTGGAGACATTCACCAATTAACCAGCAGCAGCTGTTTGTCTTCTTTTCTTAGGGTACAATTGATTAAAATTGCATGCTTCATTTAAACAGAATTCTCTTGTACTGCACCAAAGGGGGAGAGCAAACTTCTCTTCTGATTTACAGAACATTTTTCCAGCTGAATACAAATTAGAAACCCATTCTGCTTTGTTGTTTATAATGTGCAGAAATGATTAGAAAAAACCAGAGGTAAAATATTTTGAGTGTTAATCAGACACAACAAAACCCAGTTGGTGCAAGAAGTTATTCCAGGCTTAAACCATCCTTCTTTTCCTACTTACTCCACAAGGATTTACACACATCCACACACCATACATATGGTATATATGGATATATGGGATATCTACAGCAAAACTAGTGAAGAGATTCCTGCTTTGTGCTGGTGTGAGATATAAAAGCTCGAATGCAGCTAAAAGTGTCCAAACAGGGGGCAAAAATTGATGTTGACACCTCAGCCCTTCAATGTGGTGGCAAAGGCAGAGATGCAATGGCTGAGGGCTGAAATAATGAAGTACACAGCAGAAACAAGGTGTACCTTTGGAACAGGGGTGATTAATCTCTGCAATAATTTACCTTCTACTGCAGTGGAGTCTCCACAGTTGTTCCACTGCAGCCACGTGCAAGAATTTGAAAAGAAAATCCTGGTTTAGGTTATGGCAGAGATGAGATGCTGCCTGGGATGGTCTGAGCAACATGTCCAATACTTCTCAACTAAAAAATCCTTGTAACCAAGCTCTGATTACCTGAGAAGCTGAAGGTTTGTAACAAATGCATGAAGAAATAAATCTCAGCTTTGCAAGCTCTGCTTCAAAACAAATGAATCTACTGAAGCTTTCTTTATTGCCTCTAAATCTCAAATATTCCATACAACACTATCAGTTTAAAACATCTGTAAAAACATATATTAATATTTTAGGAGAGCTCTCCTTCATTGTGGGAAAAATCTGGAATTCCAACTTGGAGATTTAATGAAAATGCTTCTGGTAAAAAATTAATTCCTGAAGTCATTGCAGGTGTTATCTAAAATTGTGCAAAACTAGGGCTCCTGACACACTTGAGAATGAGTTGGCTGGTTCCAAGCAGATGTTATTCAAGCCTAAGAATATCTATTAGTGGTAAAAAAGGCATTTCTAATTTTCATTGTTAATGATTTTCATGTTCTCCTCCTGGCTGCTGAACGTCCCCCACTGACAGAACTTGCTCTTGGTGCTAAGAAAACTCCTCCTATAAGTGATCTCATCCCACTGGGCACCTTCAGCACCCATTTTTACAGCTTTAGAAGTTGTTGAAAACATATTCGAGGCAAAATAGCCACTGACCTGTGGCTCAGACACCTGAAAAGAAATGCAAATATATTCTCACTAAAAAATTCTAAGGACGTGCATGTCTAGACTTCTATTGATAGAAACCTGGGATCATAATCATGTTCTTCCTCAATCCAGAAGGTCTGAGATAATCCACATAAAAGTACACAGATGCTTCTCCACCTGCTTACCTTGGACAACCAGTACTTGGCTGAGGGAAAAAAAAGACTTTAAAAATCTTTTAAAAAAGAAAAAGAAGGAAATCAAGCAATATTTTATTCATCATTTTTAAAAATTATGTCAGGAAGCACTCTAGAGACTTTTATAACTTTAATTTAATCTACATTATAACTTTAGTCCATATCATTTAAACTGAGTATTGAAGTAGAATTATATGTTTTCCCTCATGCCTGCTCAGAAAACACATTTCTTAAGCATTTTTTTCTTCAATTTAAACCTATGTAAGGAGGTTTTGAATTAGTGATTTCATTATAATTTAAAATCTGTGCTTTTTTTTCTGGTAGGGAACACAGGGATGACTGGACTATAGTGAAGGATCCTTTAGGGCTGATGACCTTTAATCCATGTGTGTAGGACACTCTTGGCTCACAACCTGTAGCACATCCCTGAAAATGAAATTTAAATTGTTCCCTCAAAAATCCTAGAGAGTTCAGCGCATAGCAAGTGATCAGAGACATCCCTCCAATGTTTCCCAAACTTTTACTTTATCCCTCAAAAGAAAATCTCCTCAGGTTCTGCACAGCTGCTCCATCTGTCAGATCTGGGCACCAAAGTATTCCAGCCTCCATTGGGACCCCAGGATTGTTTGCAATGGAATAAATGGAGAGCAGAATGCAAATGCCACCATCACTGCTTGGCCACTTACAGCAGAGTTTTGCCACTTTTCCCCATCTCCCCAGCCAGAGAGATTTCAAGTTGGCCCACACAGGAAAAATCTAATTTGTCACATCCTTAACTGGGCTGGGAATTGGGGATTCTCATAGGAAAAATGGCATTTAGGGTCAAAAAAGCGCGCCATTTTCACAATAAATACCTCATCTGTACGTGTGGGTAAGGCAGGATCTGAATGTTGGACATCTTTGGAAAACCAAATTGTTTTTATTTAGACACCATTACAAATTCGAATAGAAAAATACTTCTAATACTCTTCAGAAAATGAACAGGTTTGATCTCAAAGTGAACATTAATGAAATATTTACAACGATTCTGAAGTCCAGCACGGTATGGCTGCTATTAAAAAACCCCAACTCATTCAAAAGCATTGCATTTATTAGAATTTACGGTAACATTTCGGTGCTTTTGAATGCTGGGTGTAATCAAAGGGGTGTTTAGGGAATAGAAAGAAGTGGCCAAACCCTAAGGAATGCTGGCACTAGCACAGTCTAATCCTGCCACCTAGTGACAAACTTTCCCTGGCAAATTACTACATTTCCCCAGAAAATGCGTTTTTCTGCAGGAAAACAACCAAAATGTGGAGCTTTTATACCCAAACTCTGAATTTTTACCACCACTTGGTGTTTAATTCAAAGGAAAGGGAAACAGAATCGGGAATTATTTGGGACAGTACCTAAAAAGTGATTTATTTAAGCACATAGAAACTACTGGTTTGGTACAAGTGGAGCTGCCAAGAGTTTGTTGGGGAGAACTAATTTTATCTAATTTTACATTTTTCTCTGGAAATATACATTTACAGCAAATATTCAGCGTTTCAATCCCTCCCAGCTTTCAAGTGCTTTACAAACCTGAAGGCAGCTCCACATAACCCTTGCACTTCCTTAATATTTGATTCCTTTAGGATGCAACACTGGATCTCCTGTCTTATCACAATTACTGTCCTTATCAGCCTCTTTATCTGCTGCCTCTTTGGAGCCCGAAGCAGCTGAATATGGTGGTGCAACAATTCTCTAACTACAAAATGTGCTTTTTTCCTAAAAATTAATATTAAAAAAAAACCCCTATATATTTTATATAAATATTTCATATATGAGAAGATGGATTTTGGACATTCAAAAAAATCATATTATTGTTTGATTTGGCACTTGTACCTATGAGAGGCTGGAGAACAAAACATACAGAAATACACACAGAAATTATTTTGCATCTGTACCTAAGTAACAGAATCAACTTTTAAATTCACTGTTTCATGGAGGAATTATATCTAAAGTTATTTTATTGAAAGGCTTTATGGTTGCCATACTGAGCAGTCAGCTTTAGTGCAGCCTCTATTTTTCACTGTAAATCTTTCTATGCACAGTATAAAAAGATTTATAGGGAAAAGAAATTTGGTAATCTCTGAAATTTCTTTCCATCAAATCTGAGATGCTGCAGGCAGGCTTTGGGCTGCTGCACAGATATGAATATATATTTATAAATATATATATACACACGTGTAGCTTGAGTCACAAAGCAAGCAAATCTAGGAAACAACAAAAAACAACAACAACCAAAGAAAAAGTACCAAGAATTTAAAATAACAGTTCCAAAGCTCCCTTCTATTCTTCTATTTTTTTTAAAAATATGTTCATCTATTAAAAAATAAAATAATATATAAATTATGTAAATAAAAGCATTAGTATTTAAAAAATAAAAATATTTTATATAGACATAAATATATATATATAATCCGGGCAAAAGAAACATATTGCAATTATAATATATATTCTTAATTGCTCCTTAATTAACCAATAACTTTTGAACCTCAAATACTGAATTTCCAGCCTGTATAAAAGGAAAATTCCTATAATAAATAAAATATAACTCACGGCTTTCCAAACAAACACCAAAAGTGAGGACAGAAAAAATCCATATGGAGGCATTTAATTAGGCAAGATACATTCAGTTAAGTGATTTTAGAACCCAAGCAGAATCCTTGTTTCTGGTTACTCTACTTCCAATAAATCTGGATATAAGAAAGACATAAAAAGAAAGATTCTGAAAACAAAATGTGACTCTTGACAAGCATCAATAGAATGAGAAAAAGACATAAGCGAGGAAAAAAAGTCTGTGTGAAATGTGAAAAGAGACCAGAAAATTTAGTTTTGGAGATCTTCAGGGAAGAAAAGATTTTATAAAACCGAGAGAAGGGTGGAAGACGCAATTCCAGTGATAAGGTGAGGAAAACCATTGGTTCTGTACATTTTTAGGATGTCTGGGAGTCAGGCTGGCAAGGAAATATTCTCAGTACCAGTGGGTGAAAGAGCCAAGCTGGGAAAACACCCCCACAGCCCTCAGGAGCTGGGATGCCCAAGGATACCAACACTTGCACCTGACTCTTGAAAATATCATTTTGACATAGATTTCCTTTCATAAAGAATCAAAAAAATCAAACTCTACAGGTGGCAGTAGCACAAATATTACCTGAGTTCCATTAAAATAGTTCCAGATTTCCTTATGAAGTTTCTATTTACAAAGGCTGTGAATGGAGTAACCATAAATAAAATCAAATTGGTCTTCAGTTATGTTTTAAAACATTGCAAGATGTACTTACTTGGAAACTACTCTGAGAAAGCCAGGAGTATTTGCTGGGAGCTGAACTATGCTGAACGAAAACAGAGAAACACTGAATTTTTTAAGCCAGTGAGCAACAAAAATCCTACAGCATTCAACAAAATCCACTCATTATTTATTCTCCCTGACTCACTCTATTCTGCATTCATTCCCTCTAAGCTAAAAGGTAACTCAGCTTCTTCTCTCATGACAAAAATTCCTTTCAAGGGTATTCTTAATATGTTATTAATTAATTATAACCCTTGGCTGCAGAGCTTCCATCACTTCTGCACACGGTGGCAGCCAAAGGTGGTGGGGTCACAGGGAAATAAGGAGGCTCAGCAACACCCAGAGAGCATTAACTAATTAACCAATTTCATGTTCTCCACCCAGGTGGTAGCAATGCTCCCAGCAGGAAGTGTAAAACATTCCTTTGTCAGGGCACTTTTGAGAGAACAGCTTCATTTCCCCGGTGAGAAGGTTCATGGCAAAGCTGTGGAGCAGCATTTAGAGCATGGAAAGGTTTGGGTGGGAAGGGCCCTTACAGCTCATCCCTTTGCACCCATCCAACCTGGCCTTGGACACTTCCATCACTGCCAACCTCTGTGGGTAACCACATCCTACCTCAAGGAACTTAAAAATTCAAACATTTCCTGAAGGATTTTCAAATCCATGTTTGTATGACATTATCTGGGCTCCCCACCCAAGAAACCAAATCTTATCTGCACTCAGATTTTTATGAGCATGATTTTATTGCTTGAACTATTATTTCTTAAAAGCTTTTCCCCATCACCCCTTGACTTGAATCCCCTTTGTCTCCCTTCACTGGAGTTTCATCAAACATTGTTGCTCTTCATTAAGCAGAAAAGCACAACAGAGTGCTTATTAATTGATGTATTTTACCTACAGAGAAAGAAACCAACAAAACCCCCTCCTTTATAGCTTCCTAGAACTGTGATTTATTGTCCCACTTGCACAAGACTGTTATTAATGATTTATTCAATAAAGGCCATGACTGGAAGTAACTTAAAAATAAAAAGTGTAGAAATAATGAGCAGGTGAATTTGAATATTCAACACCTCATGCAAAGCTCATGAAAACCTTAAAAATAAACAATATCATTTATCCTATCCAACTATAACACAAAGTGTAAAACAAAATACACCTACAAAAGGTAAAGACATTATCTTCTCTCCACCCCCCATTTCAGAGGCTCTAAAATTTTTTAAATCACTGTATTTATTATTAAAAGGTTTCAGGTTTCATTCATAACCAGGTTTTGTTCCCATGACCGTGAAGCCCTTTCTAACACATTATAGAAGGTTCTAGGGCTGCAGTTTGCTTTAGCACTAAAAAAGGAAGATCAAAGTTATCTTTCAGGAAACTTTCAAAGTGAAGGTGAAATAAAAGGTGAAATGGCCTCAGAAGACACAACACAGTTACTGAGAATGAAGAAAAAAAATAATAAAGCAGGATTATTTCTTAATCAACATGTAAAATTATTTTTGCTTTCTTCTAGAGGTGAACAGAAATTTAAGGTCAAGAGATCACTCATTATCTAACATTTACTTTTTTTGCTTGCAGCTGAAAACTCTAACAAAGTTTGACCCCACTTCAAGAGTTACTCTACTTCCATAAAATAAGCTAAATTCCATAATTCTTTTAACCACACACATCACAGATACATTAGCAATACTTTCTGAAAGAACATCTGGCTTGATTTCTACCAGTTCAGAAATTCCTGTTAAGTTCAAAGGCCAAACATTTAGTTCTGCACCTGTATTGGAGCAGACATTCATCCCAAACATCATCTGCACACACCACAACAGGGAGGGCTGGAACTGGCACACCAGAGCCCTGCCAGCTCACATTGGCTCCCCGGATATTTTGGCTCAAATAAAGGCCAAAAAAATGGAGACTGACTTCCCTTCTGTCTGCAACAAAACTCCCAGTGGCCTGGCCAAAAGATAATAAACAAAAGGTGACCAGAGCCTCAGTGTGGGGTTCTCTGGGCCTTGAGTTGATGATGACATTGTGACAAGAGGTCTGTGATGAAACCCGGCAGTGCCAGTGCCCAGATGCACAGAGGGACACAGCCAGGGCAGTGTCACGTGGAGCAGTCTCTAATGGCCACACAAACCAAAATGTTATTTCAGAGCACATTGATCTGTGCCAGTTCCCAGTGACAGGAGCTGTGTGACCAGAGGAGAACAGCCCTGACATCAGCAGCTCAGTACAAACAGTAAAGACAAAACAATGTCCAACGCCAGCAGGCAAAGGCCATCCTTCCTAAAGGCAAAGTTCTCATCCTTTTGTCTCTGTTTTTATTTGCAGCCCTGTGCCACGCAGGATTTGTTTATCAGAAATGTCTGTAATGTGCAACATTTTCACATCTCATGCTCCATTAAATAAGTTATTAAGTTACAAGTTCCTTAAAAGTTAGCATGGGTGAACAGCTACTGCTCGATGAACCTTGTGGGTCCCTTCCAGCTCAGCGTATTTTGTGATTCTGTAATAAATACAAATCTTTAGAACCTGAGAGAAATCAATAGAATTTGTACTTACAATAAAGTAGCCACAAAATTCTTTTTTTATATAATAATAAATAAACGAAATTACCTTTGTGTATGTTTTTCCATTCTGCAGGATCTAAAGCATCAGGAATCCATACCCACAGAGAAAGGAATAAACCTCAGTGCAGGGAAAGGCAGACACCTGTGCCATGAAAACACCTGGGGGGTGTGTGTGTAATATATTTTATTGGGCAAACATAAAAAGCAGCCGCATCAATCAAATGCTAAAGAGGCATTTGGAAGACCTTAGAATACAGAAAATTAATTCTGGAGTACAGAAGCTTCTCACTCCTCCATCCATCAGAGCGGCAATGAACACTCTCAAAGTTTCACGCCTGCTGCCAAGAGCTGTAAAGAAAACTGAAGCCGTGAATTCCCCAAACAAGGGCTGAGCCCCTGCTGCTGACACAGCAGCTCTGCCAGTGCCTGCAGCCGCCTCTGCTGCTGCTGGAAACATCTCCTCGTTTGGGCCAGGTCATTTGAATAACCCAATAATTGCTTCTCCAACCCTTTGGGTTAAATCAAGGCTCATTTTCACCCCCTGCCACAGCCTTTGGGTGACCAAAGCTTTGCCTTCCACCTGCTACCTTGTCAGCTGCCCATAAATCTTATCACCACCTATATTTATCTGTGATAACCCCACCTGCTTCATTTTCCCTTGCATTGAGCACCTTCCTCTTTCACCACTCAACATCCCTTTATTTCCTCAAAATCCACAAATTCACATTCCAGGCTGTGAAAATATTTCTGCCTTCACAGAAAAACACCCCCACATCAGCAGTATCTTCACCGATACAGTTCCCAACTTGTACCAGGAAACTTCCAGAGAATGTTTCTCACCAGCTTTCAAAGCAGCTCTCTCAAACAGCCCAATGTCTCCCTATTCCCTGCCCTGCTACAGCTCCAGTTTTTGTTGCTGCCCCACCAGACATTTTGGCCCCCACCCAAACTCCTTGTCCCTCATTGCTGTCATCTGGAACAAACTGTACTAATACTGTTTTAGCTGACTCTTCATCTCATTTTAATCCAAATTCAAAATATTCTTTATTCTCTTCCCTGTGAATTGTCTCTACTTCTCCCTCCTCCTGTGGCTCTGGAAAGCGTTAAGCCTGTAGCACACACGAATATTGTACTAATGAACTGAGAACACAGAGCTGGTCTTGCTTTTCTAAACAACAGCAAGAGAATAGAAAACAGATTAAGATATCCCATTAAATAAAAAAAACCCACCCTAATAAATTAGAATAAAATTCCACTTAGGCCTCCTATCATCTGTCTTAAATTGTCTTGGTGTTTAAAGCGTGCTTAAAGCCATTCTCTGAAACAGCTCAGGAAAAAATGTACTTGCAAAAGGCACCCAGAGCTACGAGTTTGCTTTTTCTGTCCTCATTCAAATGAGGAATAAAAACACAGATCTGCTGTGGGGCTGACAGTTTTGTGGATGGTGTCCTAACCCAGCTTTACTGCAGATAATGAAATAACCAATGGTTTTATTGAGCAAATGTGGTGATGAATATGGTAATACACAAAGAAAACTTGGTTTGAGCTGTCTTTTATTTCTAATTTTGAACACTAAGGGCATTCAGACAGTGCTTCACACTAAGCCAGTCCATCCCAATTCTTTCCTGGAGCTGACCTGGGATTGAAGGTCCTGGAATAACATCCCAGCCAAGTACATTGCATAAACATGCACAATTTCAGCTCAATTCCTATTACATTTCCATCCAATACTGGGCAACCAGTGAGTTAAAATTAGATTTTTTTTTTAATATCCTGAGTTGAAACACTTTGTTCTACCCCAATCCATCACTAGCTGTCAGAACTTTTAAGAGCAGTAATGCAAAAGTAATATTTTACCAGACAGCAGGATCTTAAGTGGAAATTAAAACACAATAGGAGTGTGACACATCTGTGCTGCTGCAGCCTCTCTTGTTGGTGAAAATTCTCTGGTTTGGTTTTACAGTTTGCTCAATAAAGTGTAATTTAGTTACAGTGTAAGCAAGGTTAAATGCTGCTGTCCGTGGCCAAGAGACAAGTAACAGAGTCTTCAAATGAGGGTTTTTTTCACATTTATTTGCTGTCTCTTGGCCAGGCACCAAGCTTTCATATTCACAGCAGCATAAAAAGCAACCAAAACAACAACAAAAATTCCTGAAGTGTCATTTGCAGCAGCAGGACTCCATAAATCACAGTGACATTCTCACCTCAGGTTCTGCCCCTGCAGTCTCTGCAGCTGCTTTATTCACACAGGTGACTGGATCAGCTTTATTATGCACTAGGAGACCCCTGTCCCATTCCCTGCCCCACTTTTATCTCAGGAAACATCTTCCATGAGGATTTAATGTGCCAAAATGTAGCTCTCTCCCAGCTTTCCTCCTTGCAGCCCCTGCCTTGGGCTGTGGATGATGAGCTGCAGGTCCAGATCCAGCCTGGGCTTCTCCTGATCCTGGACACACTCACACCCCTGGAGTCCAACAGTCTCAGATCATGCAAAAACAGAGGCTCAGCAAGATAATCCAATCCCAAGGACTAACCTCAGTTGTCTGGGCAGGTAAAACTCAGCCCTTGGTTGGCCTCATTAGGAAAAACAAAGCTCAAATTGAATCCCAGCTCCTGATCTGAAGTGCAGGGGAGACATCAGGTCATGGATCAGCCGCACAAAGAGAAAGAGGAAATATCAAAATGTACCAACACACATCTTGTGTGGGTTTTTATGCTAGAAGGGAAAATTAGCAAAGCCTTCAGGACAGAAGTAATTCAAGGTTAGGAGCAGCCCCTCCACTTCCAGCTGCAAAGAGGCTGTTCCACATCCCACTGGATGTGCCCTGGAGGAGTTTGGCATCAGAGAGTCTGTGCTGGAAAACAGGATGGAAAGAGGAACTGTTCTTGACAGCATCTGCTGGTTCTCATTTAACAGCCATAAACTGCAATTCTGCTTTTAAAAGGCACGATGTTTTACCTTCATAGTTCACAGGCTTTATTCACTACATTATAAAGTAAATTTAATCCAAACCCATCTATTGAAACAACATTCTTGGGGTATAACAGAAGAAGTGATACCCTTAAATTCCCATTGCTATTGCAAAATATTTCTGCTGAAATGTGGGAAGAAAAATGGGGAAGAAAGATCTCTGTAATGCCATCAGTATTACAGATCCAAATTCTTTTAAATTACACACAGAAAATCCTCCTCCCCTGAAGGATTTAATAGCAAAGCTGCAAAGAGCACCTACATATTAAGAAGTCTTTATTAAATATCCAGAATATGTTATGTGGTATTTATTCCTTTCCTAGAGTGCATTATCATCAGCACTTGCACAACAATGTATAATTTAAATCAATAGCAAAGTTCTCATTGAAATCTTTGAAAGCACCTTATACCCTCATTTACTAAAAGCACTCATCTGCAGAGAGTGTTTGTGTTATTTATTAGAATTAATGAAATCCTTCTGTACTAGGTTAAAATGCACATCTTGTAAGTCCTCAAGGGCCTGGCTGAAAAGAAAAATAAAGTTTTACAGGACCTATTTTAGCAGAGGTAAAAAATGTCCATCAGTCAACAACCTGGTCTGTTAAAACATTATCATGAAAGGAATATTAGTTTCAGAATATTTCATTTTCAAATAGTAAATGTTCTTCTTGGTTTGGTAACATTTTAATCTGCTTTCTTGTATTACACGTACCAAAAAGGAAAAACAAAAAAAAATTGCTGTGGTGTGACAATTCCAATTTGTTCAGTGGACCAGGAAATATTGCTGTCCAGTTCTCAGGCTTTAGGAGATGAGCCTCTACTGCAAATGAGGAAATCAGAGAGCACAGAGTGCTGCTGCTGCTGCTGCTAAATATGTGAAAAATGAGAAAAATGCAGAATAATAGCAATTCACGTGTTTGCTGCATGGCATTTTAAGATGAATTTTACCAGAAAGAAATCTTTCATGTCATTTTAAGATGAATTTTACCAAAAAAACCTTTTGTGGGAGTGAACTTCCAATCCCCTCATGACATTTATGCCTTATTGAGTAATTTGAGACCCATTTGAGAGAGGCAGAAATCTCAAGGGTAGGGAGTTTACAACAACAAACAAGGAGGGAAGTAACACAAAATCAGACAAACCAGAGGGCGGATCAGAGGGATCCATGAAGGTCAGAGGAAAAACAGAATCCAAATCCAGCTGAATGACCTAACTGAGCATGAAAACTGGACATTATCAGCATCCTGGTTCAACAGGAAACTTCCCTCTGGAGCTAAAACAAAAAGTGTTATTTAATATTTGTCTTACAGTAGAGCTCAGCTAAGATTAGGAAACTATTTTGTTGCTTTTGAGTCCTCAGAGTTGGAGTTGCTTCACATCAGTAATTTTTTTCTTCCACCATCTTTCAAGGCCACTTCTGGTGCCCTTGAAGGATTAGAACTGACATCACTCTGGGTTTTTTTAATGTTTTAAGTGTATTTTAACTGTGGCAAAAGCTGTTTGAGCCTCCCAACACCTCTGGGCTCATCCACAGGGTGCATAAAAAGAGCCTGTGACACTCTGACTTGTTAAACCCTGCAAAGAGCGCAAAGGCAGAGCCCTGCCCGTTGCTGCAGCACCCAGGGGTGCAGGCTTTGTGCCGGGATTAGCTCCCACATGCCAGCCCTGCAATCACAATCAGCACTCCAGAGCCTCCCACAGCAGCCACAAAGGTCAGGCTCAGCTGCTCTTCCCAATTATTCCCCAGCCTGGACAAGAGCAAACACTGGGACTCGTGGGCTGGGCTTAACGCTGAAGTGCAAAAGCTGCTCAGCTTCTCTTTAACATCTTTTTGGTTTCATCACTGCCATTTGGAAGATTTTGGGTGATTTTTTAAAAATATATTTTCTCGAGGCTCATTGGGCTTGTTAAACCACCCGGAGTGGGACAAGCAGACCACAAAGGCAGCTGGACTCCGAGCCTGAACTTTTAAACCCAAGAGTTGTGAAATACTAATCCTGGAGTGAGGAAAAATGGATTTGCTCAGGTTTAGAGGGCCAGAATGATCAATCAGCACACAAAGGACTCCTTTCATCACTAATGTGCTTTTGCTGGGAATAATATATGTAAGAAAAATGGAGTTTTTAACCTTTTCTCCAGAGAACCACTGCTTTTCAGAACTACTCGACGGCAGCGATGGGGATGAAGAGGAAATACTTGTCTGTGGAGAAGATTTAGAGCTTAATCCTTTTGATGGCTTGCCTTACTCCTCCCGTTATTATAGACTGATGAAAGAGAGAGAAGAGCTTCCAATATGGAAGGAGAAATGTACTTTCATGGAAAGTTTGCTTCATAATCAAATTGTGATTGTGTCAGGAGATGCTAAGACTGGCAAGAGCTCCCAGGTCAGTACAACAGACTTGGTTGGGGGTTTTAAAATGTATTTTTAGAACATTTAATGAGGTATGAATTGCAGAGTTTCTATAACTATTGTGATCCAAGTATTAAGGTCAGAGAGGGAAAGTGAAATACAGAAAGTGAATAAAGATTAATGCGGTCAAATACAGATTTAAGATACATTGAACATTTTAATAACTTTCTTCTAGTACTCAAAAGAATTTCCACTTTGAGTTTTGGTTCTGATTGGTGCTGTATCAGGAAAGAAATACAGGGGGTTTGTCAGAAGGTGAAAAAATTTCTCAGGGAGTGAAGGACTGAAATCAGCAGGGCTGCTTCTCAGGGAGAATTAATGGTCTTTCCCTCCCTTCAGCCAGGAGCAAATGTTCTCTGCAACAGCACAAAATTACTTTACAAAACTCATGTTAAAAGACATCACTGAAGCCAAGATCTCAGTTGAGTCTAAGCACACAAATATCAGCCAGGACTATGAAATTCTGCTCTAACAATATATAACAACCCAGGTCTGTTGTCACAGTGAGCAGACAAGAATTTTCAAGTGTTACCAGCCAAGATATTATTGTTTATGACTGGGATCAGGAGAAAACTTTCTTGCAGGTAAAGCTGTAGGATATTTACTGTTGCAGGGCATTTCATATATCCTAGAGACTTCAATGCTGGACGTTTCTAGAGATCACATATTGAACCAGAGACATCACACTTCTCCCTGAAAATTCCTACATTCCAATAAAAATGATACACACCCACCTGGGGCCTGGAATAACTTTTGGAGTGCCAAGAATTTACCCCTTGTTATTGACTGTAATTTACACACAAAAAACTTGTGTAATAGTAAACAACTTGCTAAGAAATGTTAGATTTTAAATTGCCCTTTAACAAGGAAATTTGTATTGAACCTTTAATAAGATGTAGCACATTGCTGCTTGGTTTTTAAGCATTTCTAGAAAAGCATATAACTATCCAGAAATAAATTATATGTGGTTGATGCACCTAGTTTAAATGAAGGATTTGAAACCTAATATGTCCATTAAAATAGTATTTATAATGCAATTTTAATTTCTCATAACAACAACACATGAATATTTTCTAGTGTTGATGTTATGTAAATATATAAATCAGAGAGCTGCTGTGTAAGTTCCGGCAGCAGTTCAGTTTCAGTTATCTCTGTTTGCAGAGTAATTCATCTGAAATTACAGATATTGGCTGTGACATTTGTCAGCTTGAAATCCTGTTTTTCCTGGGACGTGTTTTCCATGGGTATGGAGCAGCAGGGGCAGGTTTGCTGCTGAGCCAGCTCGGAACTCAACAGCACCGAGCTCGCTGGATCCATCGGCACATTCTCATAGTGACCCTGCTGTCACCTGCTCCCCAGAGGCCACTTCTGCCCCTTCCGCAGTAAATTCCAACTCGCCTGAGTCCAGCGGAACAATTCCCAGATAAACCTTCCAGTCCCTGGTGAGAATTTAAGAGATCCCAGGTGCTGACATTGATAATTCCCGTGCGTGGCGCAGCCGCCGGCGAGCAGCGAGCGCCCAGCTTGATTGAGTTGTTCCATGGGGCTGAAAGAATTCCAATTGCTCGGAATTCCAGTCCCAGCTAAGCAGGTCCAGCACTAACCCCTGGTGTCCTGGTGTCCCTGCAGGTCCCGCAGTGGTGTGCTGAGCACTGCCTGGCCGTGCGGCCCCGCAGGGCCGTGGTGTGCACGCAGGTGCTCCGCCAGGCCGCCCTGGGGCTGGCCCTGCGCGTGGCCGACCAGATGGACGTCAACCTCGGCCACGAGGTCGGGTATTCCGTGCCTTTGGAGAGCTGCGGCACCGCTGAAACCATCCTGAGGTTGGTGCGTTTGGGGGTTGGAGGCCTTCGGGCCAAGGTGTAGCTGGAGGAGATGGCGGCTGACAGCGCTGCAGGTCAAAGCTGTAGAGTATTTTAAAATCACTGAATGTACTGAGGTGGAAGGGAGCCACCAGGATCATCCATTCCAGCCCCTGGCCCTGCACAGACACCCCAACAACCCCACCCTGGGCATCCCTGGCAGCGCTGTCCCAACGCTCCTGGAGCTCTGGCAGCCTCGGGGCCGTGCCCATTCCCTGGGGAGCCTGGGCAGTGCCCAGCACCCTCTGGGGGAAGAACCTTTCCCTGATATCCAACCTAAATCCCCCCTGGCACAACTTCAGGCCATTCCCTCAGTCCTGACCCCCACAGAGCAGAGATCAGTACCCGCCCCCACTTTTTCCCCTCACATGGAAGTTTTAGACTGCAATAAGCTCTTCCCTCAGTCTCCTCGTCAGAGATTTTGGGATGACTCAATAAGAACTAAAAGGCTTAAAGGAGATATTGTCTGCTAAATCAAAGTAGAGATTTAAGTGGTCAAGGTTACTGTCCATGCAAAACTTCATTAAGCACCTCAGTAACCTCTATTTCTTTTCCTCTACTCTTTTTTTTCTATTTTCCAATACAGGAGTGTTCATTACCATAAGAGAACATAGGATAATTTTTCCCAAAGTAAGGTTAAAATTCAAAAGCAATCAAAAAACATGGCTAAAAGAGGGTATACCCAGAAACAAGAGGAAAATAGAATCCAGGGGGATTTTTGGGAGATAAGAAATGCACTTAATGTAGTAAGTACAGGCCGGTGATGGCAGCAACACAGGGATTCAGCTCTTGAGCCTCCCAGAAAGTTATGAGAGTTATTTTCTCTGGGTCCTTAATATGGCAGGCACAAACTATGATATCCAGATCACAAGCTTTTTTCTCAGCTACTGGTTTCCAGTGCAGAAGAGGATACTCACCACTTCTGAAAATCAATTTCCACTCTTCCTCTTGCCTGTCCTTTCTCTTTCCGTGGAGAACTCCTTAAGCCTCATCCTGCAGCAGAACTTCCTGCAGCTGCTCCTGTTGTGAGGGAGATGAATCCCTTCCTCTCAGACATCAAAACCTGCTTCAAGAATTCCAAGTCCTGCTGAGCAACACAACAAAAATAATATCCTTTAAAAAACTTCCAG
This sequence comes from Corvus brachyrhynchos, assembly GCF_000691975.1. Lineage (NCBI taxonomy): Eukaryota > Metazoa > Chordata > Aves > Passeriformes > Corvidae > Corvus > Corvus brachyrhynchos. Next base: position 2,965,421 of record NW_008238319.1, read on the forward strand.
CAGCAGGGATAGAAGTGAGAAGGGCCTTTTGGTATAAGTTAATTGCTCATCTTGGTTCAGGCTCTGCCTCAAGTGCACCTTCTTTTCCTCTTCTAAAAGGATTAGTTCCTAGCTCAGGAATTGTTTATGGCATGTGATATGCTTAGATAGTTTGGAAGATGAATAGGTTATGATTTTAGGGCAGAAGTATTTCTGCTTTTGCCTGGAGCATCCTTTCCACCACCGTGCCACTGAGTGGTATTGAATCACACCGGGTTTGTAGCTACTTAAGGAAGGATTTAAACATGTGACTGAGGCTGTGATGTGTCTGCAAAGTACTCTCTGTTCTTATCAAATCTTTCTTGTTGGAACACAAAGAACCAAGCTGCCCCCAAGAAACTGAATTAATTTCTCACAATAATTTCCAAGAGCTTGGTAGAGTTTTGTGCATCTGTGCTGCAGGTACTGCACAGATGAGATGCTCCAGAGGGAAATGATGTCCACGCACCTATGCTGAACCATTATGGTGTCATTGTCTTGGATGATGTGCACGAAAGGACTGTGGCAACAGATGCACTGCTTGGCCTTCTGAAAGATGTCTTGAGAGCAAGAGCAGAGCTGAGGCTGGTGATCCTCACTGCCCCCCACATGTCCAGCACCCTGCAGGATTTCTGTGGCAGCACCCCGGTGATCCGAGTGCAGAGCAGGCACCGCGCTGAGGTCGTGTACTCCTGCAGCATCCACAGGGACCCCTTCCTGTCTGCTCTGAGGCTGCTCTTTGAGATACACCACACCAAAGAGAAGGGGGACATTGTCATCTTCCTGGCATGTGAGCAAGTAAGTTATTAACCTGTTCTCTTTGGGATTTTAATCAGGAAATGTGTGCTTTTATCTGACCGATAAATATCTTATTGCCAGGAGCTAAGACAGCAGATGTGCCACCAGGTTTTATCATTTCAGGGTTTTCCTTCAAAGAAGTCATGGCATCCATAACACTATAAAATATCTATATAACATATAAATATTGTGTAACTAATATATACATTTTCTATACAGAAAGGCCACCATCCTTCTGTGATGCAAAAAGCAGCACACAGGGGCACAGGCCACAAGGGCAGGGATTTAATACATTGCAACCTATCCTGGCACTGGGCATCCCACACTTGGTGTTATCCCTGTTTTGTGGCAATGGACACATGGGCACAGGTCCAGTCTCCATCAGTGTCCTACTGCACAGGAATGTTTTTACCTTAAACATCCCAACGAGATTTTTCCATTTGGATTCCACTTCCCATCCATTGGTGTGCACAACAGCAAGAGGGAAATGTCACTCCAGAGGTGGGAAAGAAAACCCAGGAATCTCCATGGGCTTGGCCATTCTAAATAGTGGCACCTCTGAATCTCTGCAGACAGCAGTGATTCCCTAAATTCACTGCACCAGCAGGTCCTTTATAGCTGTCAAAGCAATCTGACAATCAAATAAATATTTCTATTATTATTATTATTATCCTGATTGTAATCCCCAATCTTCCACTGTGTGTCATTAAATCTGCTTTAGAACAACAAATTCACCAGGAAATAATGACTTTTCACAAGCAAAGATAATTTACCATAAACTACCCAGGTGATGTTTGCTGCTTTTCACTGTAAAAAGGGGGATGGATATGAAACACTTTTAATAATGTTAATAATCAGTTTTAAACCTCATAGACACAACTTTTACAAATGATGAAGTAATGAATTCTCTGTGTTAGTCCCCTTATTTACAAGAGGTAATGTCAGAGAAAAACACACACCCTTTCCATATCAAAGGATTGGGAAGAAAGTTTTATTTCTGCTTAAAAGGTTTTTTTTGACAGGCAGATTACCCTCAAAACTAAAATAAGAATTTGTTCTTTGCTGAGAAGAGATCACTCATTTTTCTCCCTCACAATGAACAGAAGACTCATTATGAACCAGAACATCCGATGAATTCTTGTTTAACTGTGATTTAAAGTATCATATTGGTAATGGTTCACTGTTCCCAAGCACTCAACTGTCTTTAAAACTAAACAAAAATATGAATTAACCAAGAACATCAGGATTTATGAGCTGCCCTGCTGCCAGCCTTGCTATTACATGTCATTCTTGTATCTTTATAACAATTTTTATAGAGCACTTTCAACCTCTAACTACTGTAAATGTGGTGCCACTCTCAAAGAGAAACTCAGTCTGGCTTTTCAATTTTGCAAAACATTTGCTAATAAAAATGCTTTTAAAAAAATTCCCTTTCAGACTGAGCAAGCCCATGAATTATTTTTGTGTGCCTTTCAAAAAATTGTGCAGAACATAAATGATTTCTTATTAAAAACCCCCTCAATAACAAAACCCTAAACCAACAACAAAAACTTTTGCAATTCATATCCAACCCCTGGATTTGTGAACTATTTTAAAGGTGATGTCCCATCAACACAAGTTAAGGACATTTTATTGACTTTATTAAATCTTGATAGAGTTTATTAATCATGAGGGGAAAAAAATTCAAACCTTTACAATACTTATATCTTCTTAAGTATAATAATTAAGGGAAAGTAGGCAGGTTTCTAAGTATTTTGATCATTTGAGGTGTTGTAATTGGACTAAGAATATAATAATTTCATGAGGAAAAATGTATTTCTCTTGATTACAGGAAATTGAAAAAGCTTATCAGATGATCAGACAGGAACAGTCCAATTTAAACCCTGACCTTGGAGAACTCATCCCCATCCCTTTATACCCCACAAAACAAGACCTGACTCCCAAACCAACTCAAGACAAACAGAAATGCTGCAAAAAATACAGGAGGAAAGTGCTACTCACCACCAGCTTTGGAGAATCTTTGATCTGGACTAAAAACGTGACCTTTGTCATCGATGTTGGTGTGGAGAGAAGAAAGGTCAGTAAAGGGAACCAGAAGCACTTTGCCAAAAATAAACTCTGCATGAGGGCCTTTGCAGGGCAGGGGAAAGGGAATTGTGCAGCTCAGATTAATGCAAATAGCTTCTGGAGGCTCACATGTTTTTCTCTTCTTTCACAGCACAGGTTCTATGAGATTTCTAACAAGCAAATTAATAGACTTTAAATCATTTTCATGGACATGTCATGTGAAAACCCAGCAAGAAATCACAATTACTTCTCAACTTTAATCAGAAATCAGTTTTTGAAGTTTCAAAAGCCAGGTGAACGCTCCCAGCTGAAACTGCCACTCAGTTGGGCACCAAACCAATGACAATTCATTTGCAAAATACCTCTCACCTGAGTTCTGGCCTTTCAGCCATAACTCTCTTTTCAGTATCTTACAGATACAGCAAAATACAATCAGTTCTTGGGCACCTATTGGCAGATCTCCTGGTTTAGTAGATTAATCTCATCCCTTATTTAATGACTTAGTAATTGCTCACAGGGGGAATTTCTATTTTTTTAAAGCTGCTTGTGCTCCTCCTGGACATGTGCTCCCATCCAAGTACCTCCAAATGCTGCAATTTATCTAATTAATACTTGATCTTCCACAGTTCATTCTAAGTTTGGCCTCAGTTCTTGTTTTCCACTCTGGGAAGGATTAGTGCAGCTGCAAAAAAAGAAATCTCTCATTTCTTTTATTTCAACAAAAGTGATGTTCTAGGGAATGAGTAACTGTGTAGGAACATGGACTGGAGAGCTGCACTACTACAGGCTTTGTAACTTTCCTACTTAAAGTAAATATTCCAGTAACAGGCAAAAGAAACAACATAATACAGTTCCTTTCAATAAAACAAGGTGGAATAACCAAAATTGTAGTTAGGTGTTCCTAAAATTTTGGAGCAGGGATCATTAATCCTTGATTGGCCTTGCAAGTAGTTCAGGGAAAAGCTTATGAACTACCAGTACCTTTCATTTTCATTGCAAAAATCTGTCATTTTAAACGGTTTTAAACTGGGAATTATAAACTAACTCAGTCTCAAGGCAAGCTAAAAAAAAAGTCACACTTTTGTGTGCAAGGACAAAGAGCCTAAAAGCAGTTTTCAATTAGACCATGCTTACTTCTTAAACTTATTCCTACAGCTGCAGTTTTCTTGGATGACAGAAGTGAATTTCATTTCCATGATAACCTGAAGCCCAAAGTGAAATTCAATGAATTAAAAATTTTGTTAATTTAAAATACAAAGCAATGGGAACAAAACAGATCCAACAGTCCTGGTATCTATCAAATCACCTCTATCAGTGATGTAATTTTTACCTTTAATTCAATTATTTTGTTTAGTCCTGTGATTATTCCTCCCTCACCAGTTCAAATTCTCATTCAGTCTTTGTGGCTCAAAGGCAGCTGAGCACAGAGGGAAGAGGCAAAGTTTTGTGCAGACCAAAATCCCACCTGAGTGTTGCAGCTGGGATATATCAGCAATTTACCTGCAGGAAAAGAAATTTGTTCCCTGCACTGAAGGATATTTTATCTTTTTTAATGAAAACCCTGCTTAAAGCAGACAGAGTTGACTCAAAAGACAGGAGTGGAAAGCTGCCTTATCCAGGCAGTTTTATGTCTTGCTGGACACTACAGGCTTGTGGCCAGAGCAGTGAGTGAATCAGCTCCTCAGCTTAATCAAAATAAAGCATAATGAAGAAAAATATAAAACATGGCATCATATATCTCTAATACAGCCTTTGCCCCCCGTTCCAGATTGCCAGGTTTCAGTATTAAGACAAAAATCTGGAGTTGGGGAACAAAATGCTATGAGAAACTGTTGATATTCTGTCACTGGAAGAAAGAAATAATATTTTTTGATGGGTTTTTTGATGAGACCATTTTCTGCTTTAGTAAGGTACATTTCTCCAGGAAAAAAAACATTTATCTTAGAGCACACTTAGCGTGACTGCAAAACATCTGTCAGTTTGTCAGGGTGCTGAGTGCTCTCCTGTCCAAGCTGCTGAAATAAAAAGAAATGAAAACTGTTACTGCCCTTTCTGTAAAATGACTAGAGAGAAATTCAGTGCAGACCATTCATATTTTTGCAGCCCTTGTGTACTTATCTGATGCTTGGTATCTCTTTCATTTAAAGGTGTACAATCCTAGAATCAGAGCAGACTCTGTTCTAACCCAGCCTATCAGCCAAAGTCGAGCAGAGATGCATAAACAAATTCTGGGCATGTCTCCATCAGGTAGAAATATTAGCTCAAAATTTAAATCCATTAGCTCAAATTATTAATACAACCAACGTGGCAACACGCAGAGGAAGCATTTTAAAAAAGGTAATTTTCCTGAATTCTCTTTCAGGGAAAATCTTCTGCTTGTATCCTGAAGAATTTACTTATAAGGAAATGAAGCCACAAGTTCCAGCCAAAGTTCAGGAATCCAACCTCACCAGCATGGTCCTGTTCCTGAAGAGGATGGACATAGCAGGCTTTGCACACTGTGACTTCATCAGCAGCCCAGGTGAGGGGATGCACCAATTTGCCATATGTTTATTATTATTTTAGAAATTATTTACGGGTTAATTTTGCCCTGTTGCTCACAGGACCGTTTTTTATTTAAGGACTTGTGATAATATCACCCTGCTTTTACCACTTACCTGCTACAGCAGTTCTCAGCTCAATAACACTTAGAAAAAAGACCATAAAGTATCTGAATGGAATTGGAATGTTAAAAAAAGAAAAGTCAATATTCCAAATATCTTCTCATCTAGGTTCCATATTATTTTCCTGCAACCCACAAAGAAAATCTGTTCCCCATTGTACGAGGCATTGTACAGATATCCAACAGAATATATTCCTTTAATCAAAATTTTACAACCCAAATAAACCACTGTTGTTACCTAGGGGACGTGTGTGGAAGAAATGAGCTTCCTCCTTATCCTCCAGCATCTCCCACCTCAAATTTACAATGGGCTGCCCCCTAAGGACAATATTCCTTATAAAATAAACCCAAATACACTTTCAGTACTAAGCAGGGAAGACACTGAATTCTGAGGTAAGGGTCTGAAGGAAGTTGCCTGGTTTTTCCCCCTGACTTCATAATTTAGGGTTTTTTCTATAGAAGGATATTTTCCTCTGTTCTGGCTTATCACAAAACCCAAGTGCCACTGCAAGTTCTGCTGTTGCTTTGAAACTCATTAAAGTGAGGGGAAATAGTCCTGGTTTCATTGGTTTGGGGATTGCTGGCTTCATTCTGATAATTTTCCAGTGCAAACAAGAAAAACTTTTGTATTGTCCTGCCTTTCCTCGTGCACATACACAAAATTGGAATGATCACTTCTCTTCTATGTGCTGTGCACTGTAATTAATCAGTAATAAAGTGTTAATCCCCACTGTTGGATGTTGCAATAGATAGTTAACTGGAATTTTTAAGAAGAATTTATTCTACTTTTTCCCTCATCTGCTTGTTTAGTAGAAACATGCCTAAAAGAAATCAGAAAAAACATGGTCAGTCTGATGGTAATTCAAAACCAATGAGAACTGGAGTCTTTTGGCCTTGAGAGTGTCACCTCCTGTGCTTAATCCACAAAAACTGCATGGAAAATGCTTATGGAATACAGTTTGCTTCCACTCAAATTTAAATGTATTTTACTATTTTAAAAAAATCTACTTAAACATATTTGTGTTTTTCCTGGATATGAAGAAAGTTGTTCTTGAACTGTAGAAGGAATTAGTAAAATTTTATTAGGGAAAGCATTTGGCATTTTTGGATTTAAAGGTGCAATGGGGAGAGAGCATGAAATGCTAGAGGCACTTAAGGGTTTCACAGATGTAGGAGTTCTAAGTTTTGGCTGTATTTTTGGATAATGCAGCTGAAGAAAAGCATTGTTCTGATGTGTCAAAAATGCATTTGATAAATGTATGGGCTTTACTTGGATGGACATTAAATATGAAAAAGTTTTTGCTAACTACATCAAGAGTGCCCCATCCAGGTACTGAACCGTTTTAGGAACTACTGAACAGTGTGAGGAATGCTGGACAAACTGCCTGAATGAGGGAAAACTCCCACAAACACTGCAGGAGTCCTCTGAAAGCAGAGGAGAAAGTCTGCACAATTTCCTTGTCTCCTTCCTGTCCTACACAATTAAACATTTGAGAGAGAGCTTTAATGATCCAGCACAGCTCTTCTTTTACCCAGGATACATCACACACTGGCTTGCTTTCCACTTTGGAGCAGGCAGTGAACTTTTTTTCCTAGTAGCACTTTTAGATTGATCCCTACAC